>NC_088780.1:75258091-75561607 GCF_958450345.1 Calliphora vicina
AATGAATAATGCTTGTAATATATGTATATTGAATAAATTTTGTTAATATTAAAAAAAATCGTTTATTTAAATCTCTGAACGCAGCTGGTAAAATAGTAAGCTTACGTTCAGTAATGAAGAAATTTAACGCATCTGATATAAAACTAAACTCTAGTACAGTATTGCGAAAATTAAACGAATATAGTTAAAACCTGAACGCCCGTTTACTTTTGCACAAGCTGAACTCTATATAGTAAATAGCTGAATGCACGTTCAACGTTAAGCTGAACGTTTTATTCGGTTTTCTAAAAACCTGCACCCTTAGGAAATATTCAGAAAAACTAAATGTTTCTTCCGATTGCACTTAAATGTTGCTGTATGTAGTTAGTTTTAGCTGCTAATGAACAAAATAAGACCCATCTAAGGCAAATCTATTTTTAAGGGCATGTCTAATGTACATACATAGATATGTACATTATTTTTGGATTTTTATTTGTACATTTGTGGGTTGTTTTCTTACAGAGTTGGGGGTAGTGCACTAAAAGATGAATGCAATCAACATTTCACTAGCACTAAATATTATTTTAGAAAATATATTTTTAACTAATTTTCATCAGCTTATATTTTTATCACAAATATTTTTTAGTGATAGTTATATTTGTTTAACTATAAATCAATTGAGTGGTAGTGTAGAAATAAGCACTAAACTCAAGTAGTTAAATAATTTAACAATAACTAAAAAAAGCTTCAATAATTTTCTTTGCACTAATATATTCAAAATTAGTGATCATGAAGTTATTCCAGTTTAAACTAGAATATTAAAAATAATGAAAAATATTTTTGACTTAAAAAACTAAATAAAAATAATGACTTGAAGAAATTATAGGACATTACAAGATTTAATTTGTTAAAAGATATATTAAAAATGAAAAATACACGCCTTTGGCTTCTTCTGCTCCAGTAGAGCGTTTATTTACTTTTAGTGGAATGGTGGATTCTCCTCGGAGAAATAAATTAAGTGATTCGAATTTCGAAAATCTTGTTTTACTTAAAGCCAATAGTCGCTAATTATTTTCTGTTTCTACTTATGTATTGCTTATTTCTCTTTTTATTGTAATTTGTGTATTTATATACCGCTTTTACGTTTTTTCCTAAAATATATTAACTTAAAGTTTAACCCCCATATGCATAAACAGTTTATAAATTTATCAAAGGTTTATAAAACAAAATTTCCATACAAAATCCGTTTCATAAACCTTTGATAAATTTATAAACTGTTTATGCATATGGGGGTAAGTCTTTAAGTCTTAAACTATGAATAGAGTAAAACATTTCTTTGTTGAACAAAATAGTGCAGGAATAGTTTTTTAACTAAAAATTTTAGTGTAGAAAAAATTATTTCATTAGGCTGTAAAAAAAATATTTTAACTATTTTCAAAATATTATTAGTTAAAAATTTTTAACTACACTATCACTATTATTGAGTAAGGCTTATATTTTTCAATTCATCACTAAACATTAAAAAACTTAGTGAATAATTTTACCCTACAACTATTAGTGATAGTTAAAAATTAGTGCACTACCCCCAACTCTGTTTTCTTATGGCGTTTTACTTATTTTTGTACTAAAGCCTTAATGAATATTGTTTATTGTTAATTTTTTAGTCGTGTATATACATATGTTCTTTAAATGGTAAAAATGAGAATCGTAAAATGCTTTCATTTGTGGAATTTTTTGTTTAATACCATAAAGAACAAATACAATTTTTGTACTTTTAATAATTGTTTATTTATTAAAAAGCACACAATTTATGACAAATCAAAAGTTTCTACCAAAAATGTACTACAATATTTTCAACATTCAAATATACAATTAATAAAAATTGCTTATACTAAAATTTTAACATTTTATACATACACAGAAAAAAGTCTCAACATAAATATTATGATTTGATTTCAATTCATAACATTTATAAATAACTAGCTGACCGGACAGACGGATATTTTGAGTTTTTATATAAAAAATCGATTTTTGGTCAGAAATATGAGTGATCACCAGGGAAACCAGGTTAGGTTTTTTTTACTTCCTTTATTTAAAATTCGAAATTGAAAAATATATTATATATAAATATATGCATACATACATACATACATACATACATACATACATACATACATACATACATACATACATACATACATACATACATACATACATACATACATACATACATACATACATACATACATACATACATACATACATACATACATACATACATACATACATACATACATACATACATACATACATACATACATACATACATACATACATACATACATACATACATACATACATACATACATACATACATACATACATACATACATACATACATACATACATACATACATACATACATACATACATACATACATACATACATACATACATACATACATACATACATACATACATACATACATACATACATACATACATACATACATACATACATACATACATACATACATACATACATACATACATACATACATACATACATACATACATACATACATACATACATACATACATACATACATACATACATACATACATACATACATACATACATACATACATACATACATACATACATACATACATACATACATACATACATACATACATACATACATACATACATACATACATACATACATACATACATACATACATACATACATACATACATACATACATACATACATACATACATACATACATACATACATACATACATACATACATACATACATACATACATACATACATACATACATACATACATACATACATACATACATACATACATACATACATACATACATACATACATACATACATACATACATACATACATACATACATACATACATACATACATACATACATACATACATACATACATACATACATACATACATACATACATACATACATACATACATACATACATACATACATACATACATACATACATACATACATACATACATACATACATACATACATACATACATACATACATACATACATACATACATACATACATACATACATACATACATACATACATACATACATACATACATACATACATACATACATACATACATACATACATACATACATACATACATACATACATACATACATACATACATACATACATACATACATACATACATACATACATACATACATACATACATACATACATACATACATACATACATACATACATACATACATACATACATACATACATACATACATACATACATACATACATACATACATACATACATACATACATACATACATACATACATACATACATACATACATACATACATACATACATACATACATACATACATACATACATACATACATACATACATACATACATACATACATACATACATACATACATACATACATACATACATACATACATACATACATACATACATACATACATACATACATACATACATACATACATACATACATACATACATACATACATACATACATACATACATACATACATACATACATACATACATACATACATACATACATACATACATACATACATACATACATACATACATACATACATACATACATACATACATACATACATACATACATACATACATACATACATACATACATACATACATACATACATACATACATACATACATACATACATACATACATACATACATACATACATACATACATACATACATACATACATACATACATACATACATACATACATACATACATACATACATACATACATACATACATACATACATACATACATACATACATACATACATACATACATACATACATACATACATACATACATACATACATACATACATACATACATACATACATACATACATACATACATACATACATACATACATACATACATACATACATACATACATACATACATACATACATACATACATACATACATACATACATACATACATACATACATACATACATACATACATACATACATACATACATACATACATACATACATACATACATACATACATACATACATACATACATACATACATACATACATACATACATACATACATACATACATACATACATACATACATACATACATACATACATACATACATACATACATACATACATACATACATACATACATACATACATACATACATACATACATACATACATACATACATACATACATACATACATACATACATACATACATACATACATACATACATACATACATACATACATACATACATACATACATACATACATACATACATACATACATACATACATACATACATACATACATACATACATACATACATACATACATACATACATACATACATACATACATACATACATACATACATACATACATACATACATACATACATACATACATACATACATACATACATACATACATACATACATACATACATACATACATACATACATACATACATACATACATACATACATACATACATACATACATACATACATACATACATACATACATACATACATACATACATACATACATACATACATACATACATACATACATACATACATACATACATACATACATACATACATACATACATACATACATACATACATACATACATACATACATACATACATACATACATACATACATACATACATACATACATACATACATACATACATACATACATACATACATACATACATACATACATACATACATACATACATACATACATACATACATACATACATACATACATACATACATACATACATACATACATACATACATACATACATACATACATACATACATACATACATACATACATACATACATACATACATACATACATACATACATACATACATACATACATACATACATACATACATACATACATACATACATACATACATACATACATACATACATACATACATACATACATACATACATACATACATACATACATACATACATACATACATACATACATACATACATACATACATACATACATACATACATACATACATACATACATACATACATACATACATACATACATACATACATACATACATACATACATACATACATACATACATACATACATACATACATACATACATACATACATACATACATACATACATACATACATACATACATACATACATACATACATACATACATACATACATACATACATACATACATACATACATACATACATACATACATACATACATACATACATACATACATACATACATACATACATACATACATACATACATACATACATACATACATACATACATACATACATACATACATACATACATACATACATACATACATACATACATACATACATACATACATACATACATACATACATACATACATACATACATACATACATACATACATACATACATACATACATACATACATACATACATACATACATACATACATACATACATACATACATACATACATACATACATACATACATACATACATACATACATACATACATACATACATACATACATACATACATACATACATACATACATACATACATACATACATACATACATACATACATACATACATACATACATACATACATACATACATACATACATACATACATACATACATACATACATACATACATACATACATACATACATACATACATACATACATACATACATACATACATACATACATACATACATACATACATACATACATACATACATACATACATACATACATACATACATACATACATACATACATACATACATACATACATACATACATACATACATACATACATACATACATACATACATACATACATACATACATACATACATACATACATACATACATACATACATACATACATACATACATACATACATACATACATACATACATACATACATACATACATACATACATACATACATACATACATACATACATACATACATACATACATACATACATACATACATACATACATACATACATACATACATACATACATACATACATACATACATACATACATACATACATACATACATACATACATACATACATACATACATACATACATACATACATACATACATACATACATACATACATACATACATACATACATACATACATACATACATACATACATACATACATACATACATACATACATACATACATACATACATACATACATACATACATACATACATACATACATACATACATACATACATACATACATACATACATACATACATACATACATACATACATACATACATACATACATACATACATACATACATACATACATACATACATACATACATACATACATACATACATACATACATACATACATACATACATACATACATACATACATACATACATACATACATACATACATACATACATACATACATACATACATACATACATACATACATACATACATACATACATACATACATACATACATACATACATACATACATACATACATACATACATACATACATACATACATACATACATACATACATACATACATACATACATACATACATACATACATACATACATACATACATACATACATACATACATACATACATACATACATACATACATACATACATACATACATACATACATACATACATACATACATACATACATACATACATACATACATACATACATACATACATACATACATACATACATACATACATACATACATACATACATACATACATACATACATACATACATACATACATACATACATACATACATACATACATACATACATACATACATACATACATACATACATACATACATACATACATACATACATACATACATACATACATACATACATACATACATACATACATACATACATACATACATACATACATACATACATACATACATACATACATACATACATACATACATACATACATACATACATACATACATACATACATACATACATACATACATACATACATACATACATACATACATACATACATACATACATACATACATACATACATACATACATACATACATACATACATACATACATACATACATACATACATACATACATACATACATACATACATACATACATACATACATACATACATACATACATACATACATACATACATACATACATACATACATACATACATACATACATACATACATACATACATACATACATACATACATACATACATACATACATACATACATACATACATACATACATACATACATACATACATACATACATACATACATACATACATACATACATACATACATACATACATACATACATACATACATACATACATACATACATACATACATACATACATACATACATACATACATACATACATACATACATACATACATACATACATACATACATACATACATACATACATACATACATACATACATACATACATACATACATACATACATACATACATACATACATACATACATACATACATACATACATACATACATACATACATACATACATACATACATACATACATACATACATACATACATACATACATACATACATACATACATACATACATACATACATACATACATACATACATACATACATACATACATACATACATACATACATACATACATACATACATACATACATACATACATACATACATACATACATACATACATACATACATACATACATACATACATACATACATACATACATACATACATACATACATACATACATACATACATACATACATACATACATACATACATACATACATACATACATACATACATACATACATACATACATACATACATACATACATACATACATACATACATACATACATACATACATACATACATACATACATACATACATACATACATACATACATACATACATACATACATACATACATACATACATACATACATACATACATACATACATACATACATACATACATACATACATACATACATACATACATACATACATACATACATACATACATACATACATACATACATACATACATACATACATACATACATACATACATACATACATACATACATACATACATACATACATACATACATACATACATACATACATACATACATACATACATACATACATACATACATACATACATACATACATACATACATACATACATACATACATACATACATACATACATACATACATACATACATACATACATACATACATACATACATACATACATACATACATACATACATACATACGACTGGGGGAAAAAATACTCAAAAAGGTATTAATGAAAAATTGAATAACTTTTACGGTTTTCATCCGATTTAAAAAATTAAAAATGTTTAAGAACTAAATTATATTTGTACATTGATATAAATTTTTATAAGCTTTCATGTCAAAATAAGCAATGAAAAGCGACTAAAATCAGAAAAGTTTATAAATTTTGTTTTTTTTTAGATATTCTTAACAAAAACAATACTTATAACTTAAAAATGTATCAAAAAATGCACGTCATTTTAAAGCGTAATCAGTTTTCTTTCCAAACCCGTTAAAACATTAAAGTCGGAAAAAACTTTGAGAATAACTTCTGAATTTGAGGGTGTTTCTGAAATTTTTTTGACACAATTTGTAATGTATCAGCAAGACCTATAACCCACGCTAGGTCGTTTCCAAGTTTTTTTTCCATCGTAGCACCGTGTAATTATTGCTTGATATCTTAGCTTTACTATAAAACTTGTTTTATGGATAATTTCAAACATTTGCAAAAAATAATTATGATATGCATTCACCTTATATTATCCACTGTGCGTACTTTTGATTTTAATAATTAAAATTTTTGTTCTACTCAATCATTGCGAGTATTATTATGTATGTGTACGTCTACATTCAAATCGAGTAAGTAAACAACTTACGTATATTAAAAAAATACAAAATAAATATTCTGAATCGAGTTTTAAATGCCAAACGTAAAATAATCACCCCTATCGGCAATAACATGTGAAATTTTGTTCCCATGAAATATCTATTTACCTCGAAGGGAAAATTGCTATCGGGAATATCACGATGAACTTTACATTCACAATAGTTGATTTTGTTCGTAGCAGCTGTTTATTGTTTACAAAATTCCATCTAAAAATTTCACAACAAGGGGAATTTTTTCACCTGAACAAAGTTGATGAACGAAAAAAGGAAAAGGGAAAATATTTCATGTGAAATATTGATTCGCGATAGGGGTGAATAAAAAAACATGAAATCGCAAAATAATTTAAAAATGGAAAACAGTGAGGTCCTTAAAAAGCTTTTGTCCGTCAAGATGGAATACTTTATATTATCTGTTGTCGTCATTAACAAGCAGTTGGGACGAAGTTGTTTTCATATTACAAAAAAGGCATGAAATCCATCGTATACAGAATATTGATTTATGAAATATAACTGTTGATACAAAGCCTAGTACAGAATTGTGGGCCTATGACGGAACCAGTAGTTTTGTTTACATCTCTAAATAACATTTAAATATAATTATTACATGAGTGACATTAATAAAATATACATGTAAACAATAATGAGTTTTATTTGTAATCTCGCAATAAATCTTCATAAGAATGGTAATCCGTTCAAAGAATTGCATTCTAATTAAATCACATAATAAATCCCTCTATTATTCGATTCACTCGCTGTATTGCACTCGATTTGAATCACAGAAACACTCTCAATACTCATATAATGCTATACTCTTTACATTCATGTGTTTTACTTTATTTGAGTTTTTTGTCAAATACATTTTTGTTTTGAATAAATTATTATATTCATTCAAAAAACAATGAGTGAGTCAAAAACAGTACTTGAAAGAAATTAATGCCCCAATTCTGTTAGACGAATTGGGACGAATTTTCTTCTTTTCATATTTGAGTTATTAGTTTTGAATTCTATAAAACAATAATGGTTGTTGTCTATGATTATGGCATTTAATAACGTAAAATATTGTGGACGATTTTAAATATCAAAAATAGTCGTCTGGAGTAGTTTGAGTAGTTTTTCTTTCTTTGGTTTTGTTTCAAAAAACGGACATTCTTCGTGTTGAAAGAAAACAATTGCGCGATACAACTAATCTATCTATTTATCTATTCATCTATCTATCATCAATCGGACAGAAGAAGAAATTCTGTTCTAAAGAGGACACCGCTAACGATATTGGCCCCAAACACGGAGAAAACGTTCCCAGGTACTTTAAGTGAAGAATATAAAGAAGCTACCAAACACTGTAAGGACACTTTTGTTGTAATAGGAGTCATAATCCACATACAACAAAATATGTGATGAAAGACCAGGGAATTATGTCTCTCCACAAACTAACACGAGAACTTCACAAACATCTTCCAAGAATTTGACCAAAAAAATTAGACAAAGAGGGGTAGAGTGGAGTATAGAAAATTCGAAAGAACAGAAAAAATTTTCACAAAAACAGGAACATGTACCACTGTAAGAAAAGAGGGCTACAGAACATCCAATGGAACTTATAAATGCCCCAAAACCGGAGAAAATGTTTATCTTCCATTTTTTTGTCAACAATTGAACAATTTTTTATTAATAATTAATTTTTTAATTTGTCAAATTTCATAAAAACATGGAAAAAAGTAGAACAAAAATTTATAAATTTAAAAAAAAATATCTTGGCAGTAATAACATGATAATAATGTAAATCATAGACACAAACCACGTAACCCAGACGAATAAAATATATTATCTTACTAAATCGTAACTTCGACTACTTTTCTTCCTCAGACAAGACGAAACAATTGTCGAACAGAATTGAGGTATAAATGTTTTAAAATGTTATTTAAGTCACTCATGCAGGGCTATAGTACATACTATGTAATATAATAAACTTTCAGAGACTTTTATTACAAACTAGCTAAAATCCGAATATGCAACTGAAAACTGTTGATGTGAAAAACATGAATTTTCTCGACTTAGTCCGCAAACTTGCAAAGACTGACCTTGAGCTTTATCAATTGACATTGCAAATGCTAAGGAAATAGGAAACTTTTTTTTAACGTTTATTTATTTATCTATCGAATCTGCCTTACTTAGGCCTGACAATAATTAATAAAATCTTATAACTAAAATTAAAACTAAATGCTCTCTGACGGGAGCGTTGATGTACATATGGGCCACATCTCAGCGGGGTGGTAGATCGGCTCTACCAAGCCTTGATCTTGCTTGGGTCTGTGTGAGATGTCTTGCAAGCGGGTTCGGGTGGTTCCGAAATTTCATGATATATTTCTCACGGACATTCTTGAATTCATCTTTAACTAACGGTACTTGTAGGTCTCTATGGATGTTATCATTTCTTATGTACCGAGGTGCACCTGTCATTGTCCTAAGAATTCTCGATTGGGCCCTCTGTATAAGTTCAATACTAGAATTACTGGCCGTTCCCCACAATTGGATTCCATATGTCCAGATTGGTTTTAAAACATATTTATACAGGATGACTTTATAGTCAAGGCTTAATTTAGATTGGTGATTGAGTAACCAGTGAAGGCTAGGGGCTCTTTACTTCATGTGAAGTCTCTTGGCTTCTATATGACGACTCCAAATGAGTCGTCTATCCAAGTGAATACCAAGGTATGTAACAGTATCTGTCTGTGGAATGTTTATGTTATTTAGTGTGATAGGTGAACAGTAGAGTGCTCCAAGATTGTATGGACCAAAAAAATTTTCCAATTTCAAATTTTTAAAAATTTTGTTAAACAAATTTCAAAATTTTTTTATCATCACATTGGGATTTTAGTATTATAATAGGGAATAAAAATATGAAAAAAGTATGAAAATACCTCCTAAGTTTTTCCTTACCTGCGATTTAAATTTTTAGATTTTCAAGAAAAACTATTTTTTGGCATTATTTTGACGAATGAGCCGAATTTCTTTACTGTTATGATTTTTAAGCAAAAGCTATTTAGAATATTATAGTCCAGGTAATTTGAAATATAGTCTGAAAGTTTTACTAAATTCGGAAAACGTTAACCCTTAAATCGTGAAGGTCAAATGTCAAATTTTTCAATATTTGGAATTTCTCATGGAAAGATAGCAAAATGTTATATTTTTTTGGTCCGATTTTGATGAAACTTAAGAAAAATATAACACATAATCTAGTATTTACAAAAACTGTAGAAAAATTAAAATTAACTCTTAATAGCACTTGGGGTTAAAATTAACCTCAACTTTTAAAATCACGTAAGACACAGTCAATATGAATGGTGCTAACTTTAATGTTTTTCAGAATTATATAAACTGATTCTACAAAAGTAGAATCATACAGACCCATCAGCCTATTGTCTAATATATCAAAGCTATTTGAGAAGATACTTATGAACAAGTTGTACCCGATGTTAACTGAAAACAATTGTATTCCGAATCATCAATTTGGATTTAGAAGAAAACACAGTACTATCGAACAAACCCATAGACTTGTAAATATGGTGAGAAAAGCGTTTGAAGAAAAGAAATACTGTTCTGCACTCTTCATCGACATATCTCAAGCGTTTGATAAGGTATGGCATGCTGGATTAATATACAAATTGAGTCAAAATTTACCGGCAAACACACATAAGCTGTTAGAAAGCTATTTAACTGGTCGAACATTTAAGGTTAAAGAGGGAAACTTTTTAAGTACTGCACAACCCATTGAAGCTGGAGTCCCCCAAGGCAGTATCCTGGGACCTTTTTTATATTTGATGTATTCGTCTGATATGCCAACTAACAATCGCACTCATACATCAACATTTGCTGATGATACTGCTATTCTAAGCATTCATGAAAACCCTCAAGAAGCGTCTCGTTACTTACAAAACCACATATTTGAATTAGAAAAATGGTTAAAACAATGGAAAATTAAAGTCAACGAGCAAAAATGTACACACATTACATTTACATTGCGTAGAGAATCATGCCCCCCTATTCATATCAATAACCAAACAATAATTCAACAATCGGAAGTGAAATACCTCGGAATACATCTGGATCGTCGCCTTACATGGAAAAGTCATATAGATGCAAAGTTGACTCAAATGAAATTGAAATCAATTCAAATTAATTGGCTTATTGGCAGAAACTCCACGCTTAGTTTAGATTGTAAACTTCTACTTTATAACATGATCATAAAACCGATATGGTGTTATGGTATACAGTTATGGGGCACGGCCTCAGCGTCAAATGTAGAAAAAATCCAAAGACGCCAAAACAAGTTTCTAAGAATTATCACAGTTGCCCCCTGGTATATTAAAAACGCGAATATACACAAAGATCTAAACGTGCCCATTGTAAAAACTGAAATCTCGAAAAACGTACAAAAATATTTAAAAAAACTTGAAGTTCACCCAAACCCGCTGGCCCGCAACATATTAGATAACCGTGGCCACACTCGATTAAGAAGGAGGGACACAGCAGACCTAATCTAGAAGGAAGAATGCCAATTTAACCAAAACAACCATGAACACAAAATTTTTTCGTCCGGCACTGGCTGGACTAATTAAATAATAATATTAGATATAAGATTTGAACCACTTATTGTTAGTTCATTAAATAATGAAGATACAATAAATAAATTATGAAATAAAAAAAAAATTTAAATCTAATAAATCAAAAGTGCACTAAGGGGTTAAAATCAATTTTATTATTCAAAAATCCTCAATAAAATATTAAATACGTTATTAAAGCAAAAATCAGGTATAAATAAAATATTTTGTACTTTGAAAAATGTGTGGTCAAAATTGAACAAAAATGTGAACATTTTTCAAAGTGGCTTATTAGTACTATTTTCTAATACACAATACAATATTTTAAAGTTTGTTTCCTATAAAAAACAATTTTTGATCAGCACTATTGAAATTGACAATTTTGTTTATGGTTTTAGAAGTTTGGGGTCATTTTAACCCCAAGTGCTATTAAGGGTTAATTTTAATTTTTCTGCTGTTTTTGTAAATACTAGACTTTGTGTTATATTTTTCTCAAGTTTCATCAAAATCGGCCGAAAAATAAATAACATTTCGCTATGTTTCCTTGAGAAATTCCAAATATTGAGAACATTGACATTTGACCTTCACGATTTAAGGGTTAACGTTTTCCGATTTTAGAAAAACTTTCAGACTATATTTAAAATTACCTGGAATATAATATCCTGAATAGCTTTTGCTTAAAAATCATAACAATAAAGCAATTCGGCTCATTCGCCAAAATATGGCCAAAAAAATAGTTTTCCTCGAAAATCTCTGGGAGGTATTTTCATACTTTGTCATATTTTTATTACCTATTATGTTCTCAATAAATCTCAATGTGATGATCAAAAAATTTTGAAATTTGCTTAACAAAATTTTTAAAAATTTTAAATTGGAGTTTTGAAACTGCCTTTAAAAAAATTAATTTTTTTTGGTCATACCTGCGAATTGGTTAACGGTATCCTACGAAGACAAAAACTCATATACAAGTAACTATGGATATGTTTTAAGTAAAAATGTACTTTTATTTTAATATTTCTCAAAATATTGTTACGAAATTGTACTTGAATTCAAATATAACGATTTTAAGGGCTGATTTAAAAGTAGCATAATGCTTTCAAATAACAGTGCTGCAATAGCAAACTGTAACATATCTGTGGGCATTATTAAATAAAAGCTTTCAGTTTACCATTGATCGTATGTTGGCAACGCTGTTTGAATTCGAATATTCAGTTAAAGAACATTGTAGAAAGTACACCACAGATGGCGTATGATCTAGAATATTCGAACTTGGACAGTTAAAGAGCAATCTAGAGTGCAGATGGCAGTGTTATAAATAGTGTCAGAGGTTGCAGTAGTGAGTGAGTTTATCAGAGACGCTTTTCGAATAAACATCAACTAAGTGCCTTAAAGAGTGTTGTGTTTTTCAAGTAAATTCGTGTACATTATAAATTGTGTCTGTATTTCTGAGAATTTATAAACGTGTATAAAAACCATTGAGTGGCTATTTAATTCTGTTGTTGTACATTTTAAAGAAATAAAGAGTTGTTACAATTTTCAAACTACTAAACGGCTTTTATTTGCAATCAAAAGTATCCGTTTTATTTAAAGGAAATAAACCAAACGTTTTGAAAAGGTTAAAACGTAACAATATGATAATTTTGTTTCTACATTTCTTGTTCTAGTGGCCTGAGACACGTTAATGGCCTGGCGATTTTTTAATAACTTTAAAATTTTACAACCAATTTTTGTCTTTTATATCTTATTAGAACGACAATTACGTGTACATTTCGATTATTTTAAATTAAATTGCAAAAGTAATTATTTAATGCCAAAAATTTTTAAGAAAACTGAAAAAATAGCATTTTTTCCGCTTGTAAATGTACTTCAAAACTTCAGCGTCGTTGCGGCACCAGTTAGCGTTATCATATCATCCTAATATTTTACACAACGTGTTTCTACAATACATAGAACCATTCTAGAGGGGGGGACGGTCAAAATTCGCAATTTTATTTTTTTGGAGCACTCTAGTGGACAGTCACCCCTTCTGAGAGTAAATGTGATGTGTTTGTTCTTGAGTTCATTTACTCGTATTCTCCAGTTGTTCAACCATATCACCACGAGTCCTAGATACACAGAAAAAACTATTTCTTAAACCGTTAAAAATCAAATATTTGTCACATATTGAACTGGTTTCAATTATTTCATAATTAAATCAAGTATTCATTTGCTCTAAAACAAAATTTCTTGATATTTTCTATTGAATTTTGAGTTTTGAATTTGATTATTTTGACAATTGTATATACAATTTTCGTTATTGGTTGAATTTCAAATACAAAAATTATTGAATAGATAATTTTCGTAATTGAAAACACATTTTTGTTATTTTTTGTTAATTTGTTTGCATAATTTCCTGTTACATAATTGCAATATTTCACTCTAAAAACTCGGTCTGATATGTATGACTCCAGCAATCGATGCGTACTTGGTGGCAGTAGACACTTAATTTTAGGCCACACCTTGTCGAAGGCCTGGGCGATGTCCAGAAGTATTTTTTATTTTCTAAAGATTTTCTGATCTATCCAGTCAATCGATTAACAGTTCAATGGTTCCATGTTGTTCACGAAAACCAAATTGATGAACTGGGATAATATTTTGGTTATTTAAGTATGGCATAATTTTAGATTGCAATATTTTCTCAAATAACTTTGATAAGTAGGGCAGTAGACTTATAGGTCTGTATGAAGATGGTATTGTTAAATCTTTTCCTGCCTTATTTCCCAATTTGTTGGGAGAACGCCTAGTCTAATGATCGCAGAAAACAATACAGATAGCACGATTATAGCTATATTAGGTAGGGTTTTAATCATGGATGGCGTAATTTTGTCATATCCTGGAGATTTGTTTGTATTAATGTTATTTTTGATAACTTTTCGAACGTCCTCGGGACTTACTCTGATATGAACATCCGCTGTCTCATGAACAGGAGGATTTTCCATTACAAAATCATTGTTGGGTGGATTTGGCTTAAATACATTACGTAGGTGCTCGGCAAAAATTAATGCTTTGTCCTTAGCATTTCTTGCCCAATTACCGTCAGCTTTTCTCAACGGAGTTTTTCCCCTACCGGTGGTTTGATGTTACGTGTGGCTTTCCAAAGAGAAAAGTTCGTATGTTTAGTATTCGTCAAACTCTCAATGTATCTTCTGTTTCTGCGATCCTCTTCTAAACAAAGGGCTTCTTCAGTTTTCTAGTAGCGATGGACAGCCTCTGCTTTGCAGCAGGTGATCTATTTTGTTGCCACTCTCTTCTAAGCTTTCTTTTTTCGAGAAGCAATCGTTCAATATCTGAATTGGAAATATGAATTTTTGGCTTTCTAGAGATCTCGATCCTTGAATGATCCAGAGCCTTGAATGATCCAGACGTGAAGTTATTGACGCATTCGTTTATCTCTCCCTTTGAATTTGAATTTCGATCTACATTTCTGGATATGGCAAAGTCTATAAGGTCAGGAATCTTCCTAGGATCAGTAGGCCAACCAACATGGCCAGGGGATATGACATCCAGGCAATTCTTACTGTCAACTAGGGCTTTGTAGAGCTGTCTTCCTCTAGTGTTAATTAGCCGTGAACCCCAGTATGTATGTTTCGCATTGTAATCACTACATGCAAGGAAACGATCTGCTAGAGTTTCAAAGAATTCTTCAAATTTGTCCTTAGTCATCGAAAATCGTGGGGGGCAATATTTGAACTCATTGTAAGATTTCCAAATAAACATTCCAGTAGTATGGAAGTTGCATGCATATATTATTTTGAAAATTCATCTAGGGCATAATGTTTTAAACGGCTTTTGATCAAGATACCAGTACCACCATGAGCTTTTCCGTCGGGATGATTTGTGTTATGGAATGAAAATCCTGGAATATTAAAGTTGTATCTATTTGTAAGGTGTGTCTCAGAAATTAACATCACATCGACCTCTTTATTTATCATATAATTATAAACCTCAGATTTATGTTGGTTCAAACCGATTGCATTCCAAAAAGGAAACTGAAATCGATTAAAATCAATGACATTTCCGAAGTTATAATCGCAATACGTGCAGCAATACATCTGTCCCTTTATACTTCCTAGTTATAAAAGTCGCCCGATTAGATTGTAATTTCCTTACTGTATGTCGAGTGTCACATTTGACTTTTATATACAGTTAGGGACAAAATTATGCACAAAACAACCAATATTAAAATGAAATGGTCCATGTATGAATGGCATCACGTGAGAACGTCTGGAGTGATTTGGCTGATTTTTATACCCTTCACCTTCGTGAGAAGGGTATATATAAGTTTGTCATTCCGTTTGTAATTTCTACATTTTTCATTTCCGACCCTATAAAGTATATATATATATATTCTGTATCCTTATAGATAGCGGAGTCGATTAAGCCATGTCCGTCTGTCTGTCTGTTGAAATCAATCAATGAAATCAAAGACCCCAGATATCTTCGGGATCCCAATCTTCAATAATTCTGTCAGACATGCTTTCGAGAATTTTGCTATTTAAAATCAGCAAAATCGGTCCACAAATGGCAGAGATATGAGGAAAAAACCAAGACAACCTCGATTTTTGACCAATATCTGGATTACTAAGACATTAATATAGACAATATGGATATCTAATGATAGATATTTCAAAGACATTTGCAACGACGTATATAAGACCATAGTAAGTTGGACCTAGAATGGGTCAAAATCGGAAAAAAAATTTTAACCCAAATTTTTTTTTTTCAAAAAAAAAAACAAATTGAAAAACAAAAAAATTTTTTTTAAAAAAAATAGCAATCGAAAAAAATTTTTTTCCAAAAAATGAAAAAACAACTGGAAAAAAATTAAATTTTGTTTACCTAAAAATATTTAAAATTTTGAAGTATAATTCGGTGAAGGGTATATAAGATTCGGCACAGCCGAATATAGCACTCTTACTTGTTTTTATTCGATTCGAAATTTTCAGGAGATGGTTTGTAAAGAAAAAAATTGCGGGTAAAACTCGGAATTTTTTTTTTGAGTCCAGTCAACTGTAATAAAAAAGCTCCCTAAAGTATGCAGTACAAATTTTGATATTTTATTTGCAAATAAATAAGAACAGGGGCCTATTTCACTAAACTACAATTCTACAAGTTTACAAGGTACAATCACAAGTCTAATTCTTACAAGTGCTGATGAATTGTGTGTGTTTCATTAATATTTTCACAACACTTGTAGCTTTTTGCACTTGTAAACTACAATTTCTAAAATATCCCATGAAAACGCAATATAACATATTTCAATAATATTTCTTATATAAAAAATATTTTTTAACCCGAATTTTTTTTCACCAAAAAAAATTTAAAAAACCAAAATTTTTTGTTAAATTTAAAAGAAAAAAATAAAAAATAACAATTCGAAAAAAATTAATCTAAAGTGATAATTTATGTTTGTTTTTATTGAATTTATTAATTGAAAATAGTTATAAGAATCTCAGGTATTATTCACTTGTAATATTGTTATTTTTGGCCTATAAGGCTTGATATTGCATAAATGAATAAATAAAATAAAATAAAAAAAATTTTTCCCAAAAAATAAACAACTTTGGAAAAAAAAATAAATTTTGTTTACCTAAAAATATTTAAAATTTGTATTTTGAAGTATAATTTGGTGAAGGGTATATAAGATTCAGCACAGCCGAATATAGCTCTCTTACTTGTTTATACCCAATCTATCGGAAAATGTGCGGGGACTGATAAAAATAAATACTTTTGCAATTTTGGGTAATAATTTAGAATTGTCTATATATGTTTAGATTTCCAATGTGGCTATTCCCAAAGGCAAAATAAAAACAAGTAAGAAAATATAGTCGGTGAAGCCCGACCATATGATACCCTACATCAATCCCTTAAAATTAGGTGGCATAACTTCTGTATATATGAAACCTATTTAAAAATAAAAAAAATTAATCGTTACTTTAATATAGAAAGGCCCTAATCGAGTTTTTTATAAGCCCAGATTTTCGATTATTTCGGTAAATGGTCCACTAGAGTGCTCCAAGATTGTATGGACGAAAAAATTTTTCTAGGTACAGGAAGTAACGACGCTGAAGTTTTGAGGTGCATTTACAAGGGGAAAAAATGCAATTTTTTCAGTTTTTGTAAAAATGTTGGCATTAAATAATTACTTTTGCAATTTAATTTAAAAGAATCGAAATGTACACATAATTGTCGTTCTAATAAGATATAAAAGACAAAACTTGGTTGAAAAATTTTAAAGTTATTAAAAAATCGCCAGGCCATTAACGTGTCTCAGGCCACTAGAACAAGAAATGTAGCAACAAAATTAACATATTTTGATAAATATTATAATAAAGGTACATTTTTACTTAACATATATACCTTTTTACTTGTATATGAGTTTTTGTCTTCGTAGGATACCGGTAACCTATTCGCAGGTATGACCAAAGAAATACATTTTTTTTAACGGCAGTTTCAAAACTCCATTTTCAAATTATTAAAAATTTTGTTAAACAAATTTCAAAATTTTGTGATCATCACATTGGGATTTATTGAGAACATAATAGCGAATAAAAATATGAAAAAAGTATGAAAATACCTCCTATAGTTTTTCCGTACCTGCGATTTAAAAATTGAGATTTTCGAGAAAAACATTTTTTTGGCCATATTTGGATTAATGAGGCAAATTTCTTTACTGTTATGATTTTTAAGCAAAAGATATTCAGATTATTATAGTCCAGATAGTTCTAAATATACTCTGAAACTTTTACTAAAATCGGAAAAAATTTTTCAATATTTGGTATTTCTCATGGAAAGATAGCAAAATGTTATATATTTTTGGGCCGATTGTGATGAAACTTAAGAAAAATATAACCATAGTCTAGTATTTACTGCAGAAAAATTAAAATTAACCTTTAATAGCACTTGGGGTTAAAATGACCCCAAACTTCTAAAACCATAAACAAAATTGTCAATTTCAATAGTGCTGATCAAAAATTGTTTTTAATATTAAAGTTTTTGGATATTGTGTTTATTTTAACTAATTTTTATTAAAAAATAGTTAAAAATCAAATTTTATTTCAATTTATAATTCACTTATAACTTGTAAAAATTTCTGAGGGTCTCCGTCGACCCTAAGCTTTTTTTCTACAATTCTACAAGTTTACAAGTGCAAATTTAGTTTAGTGAAACAAAACCACTTGTAGAAGTATGACTTGTAGTCTTGTGACTTGTAAAATTCCCTTGTAGCTACAAACTTGTAATTGTATTTTGATGAAACACAATTATTTACAAGTTCACAATTTTACAGGCAAAAACACTTGTAATTGTGAACTTGTAGCTTGGTGAAATATGCCCCAGACAGGTGTATGTGGGTTGGAGAAACTTGAAGAACTAACTTTAGTAAATGCTACCGGGCGAAGCCGGGCGGGTCAACTAGTATTAAATATAAATAACTTGCTTTTTCTTCTTCATTGCTTTTATTGAATTTTTTAAATTAATTTTAATCTTTACATTATGCTTTAATAAAAAAAGATAAAACTAACAAAAAATATTAAATTCACTTTTTAAATTTAAAAAGGTTTCACATGTTAGCTGTGAACAATTATGACCCTCAACGAAAATCCTTACGATTTTGGCTATTAATATTTCGTGTGCTCCCCTCTTGCAGTTTTAACAGCTTTTATTTGTTTTGGCATACTATTTACAACATTTATTAGCACCTGTGGGTTAATATTTACCCACGCCTCGATAGAACGCTCCCAAAGTTCATTGATGGTTTTCGCTGGGTCTTTTTTAGCCGATATTTTCCTATTCAATATTGACCAAAGGTGTTCAATCAGATTTAAATCCGCAGACTGGGGTGGTCAATCTAAAAATTTAATAAGGGTGTGAAGTTAAATTCGTAAGTTAAATACGTCCCACATATATGTTAACTACTTAACATAGCACTGTTAAATAAAGTAAATTTGAAAAACATAGTTTTTTTTGGCAAAAACATAATAAAATTAATTATTTTTATTCACCAATTAAAGAAAATACCTTAAATTTAAACTTTTAGTTAAAAAATAAAAAAAACGTCTTCATATTAAGATTAAAATTGCAGTTTGAATATGTAGTATTCAAGTTCATTGGCGGGCCACTTAGGGCAGACCTGAATGGGGTTTGGATATGGTGGGTGAAAGCTGGGAGGGAGTAGATATCAAAACTGTATAGGGTATACCCAGTTGTTTCTCAGGGAGGGCGCTACTAGGGGCGGAATTTGTTCGATTACTTTGTTTACATTAATGTTCAAAGCGTTATAGGGGCCATTTTGGACAGACCTGAATGGGGTTTTGAGATACCGGGTGAAAGCTGGGAGAGAGTAGATGTCAAAATTATATAGGGCATATCCACTTCTTTCTCAGGAAGGGCGCTACGAGGGGTGCAATTTGTTCCAAAATTGTTGTAATGTTAAAAGTGTTATAGGGGCCATTTAGGACAGACCTGAATGGGGTTTGGATATGGTGGGTGAAAGCTGGGAGGGAGTAGATATTAAAACTATATAGGGTATACCCAGTTGTTTCTCAGGGAGGGCGCTACGAGGGGTGGAATTTGTTCCAAAATGGTTTTAACATTTATGTTCAAAGTGTCATAGGGGCTATTTAGGACAGACCTGAATGGGGTTTGGACATGGTGGGTAAAAGCTGGGAGGGAGTAGATATCAAAACTATATAGGGTATACCCATTTGTTTCTCAGGGAGGGCGCTACGGGGGGTGGAATTTGTTCCAAAATTGTTGTAATGTTAAAAGTGTTATAGGGGCCATTTAGGACAGACCTGAATGGGGTTTCAACATGGTGGGTGAAAGCTGGGAGGGAGTAGATGACAAAACTATATAGGGTATACCCAGTTGTTTCTCAGGGAGGGCGCTACGAGGGGTGGACTTTGTTCAATTACTTTTTTAACATTTATGTTCAAAGTGTGATAGGGGCCATTTAGGACAGACCTGAATGGGGTTTGGACATAGTGGGTGAAAGCTGGGAGGGCGTAGATGTCAAAACTATATAGGGTATACCCAGTTGTTTCTCAGGGAGGGCGCTACGAGGGGTGGACTTTGTTCAATTACTTTTTTAACATTTATGTTCAAAGTGTTATCGGGGCCATTTAGGACAGACCTGAATGGGGTTTCAACATGGTGGGTAAAAGCTGGGAGGGAGTAGATGTCAAAACTATATAGGGTATACCCAGTTGTTTATCAGGGAGGGCGCTACGATGAGTGGACTTTGTTCAATTACTTTTTTAACATTTATGTTCAAAGTGTTATAGGGGCCATTTAGGACAGACCTGAATGGGGTTCCAACATGGTGGGTGAATGCTGGGAGGGAGTAGATATCAAAACTATATAGGGTATACCCAGTTGTTTCTCAGGGAGGGCGCTACGAGGGGTGGATTTTGTTGAATTACTTTTTTAACATTTATGTTCAAAGTGTGATAGGGGCTATTTAGGACAGACCTGAATGGGGTTTGGACATGGTGGGTGAAAGCTGGGAGGGAGTAGATATCAAAACTATATAGGGTATACCCAGTTGTTTCTCAGGGAGGGCGCTACGAGGGGTGGACTTTGTTCCAAATTGGTTTTAACATTTATGTTCAAAGTGTCATAGGGGCCATTTAGGACAGACCTGAATGAGGTTTGGACATGGTGGGTGAAAGCTGGGAGGGAGTAGATTTCAAAACTATATAGGGTGTACCCAGTTGTTTCTCAGGGAGGGCGCTACGATGAGTGGACTTTGTTCAATTACTTTTTTAACATTTATGTTCAAAGTGTTATAGGGGCCATTTATGACAGACCTGAAGGAGTAGATATCAAAACTATATAGGGTATATCCAGTTGTTTCTCAGGGAGGGCGCTACGATGGGTGGACTTTGTTCAATTACTTTTTTTAACATTTATGTTCAAAGTGTTATAGGTGCCATTTAGGACAGACCTAAATGAGGTTTGGATATGGTGGGTGAAAGCTGGGAGGGAGTAGATATCAAAACTATATAGGGTATACCCAGTTGTTTCTCAGGGAGGGCGCTACGATGGGTGGACTTTGTTCAATTACTTTTTTAACATTTATGTTCAAAGTGTGATAGGGGCCAATTAGGACAGACCTGAATGGGGTTTGGACATGGTGGGTAAAAGCTGGGAGGGAGTAGATACCAAAACTATATAGGGTATACCCAGTTGTTTCTCAGGGAGGGCGCTACGAGGGGTGGACTTTGTTCAATTACTTTTTTAACATTTATGTTCAAAGTGTTATAGGGGCCATTTAGGACAGACCTGAATGAGGTTTGGATATGGTGGGTGAAAGCTGGGAGGGAGTAGATATTAAAACTATATAGGGTATACCCAGGTGTTTCTCAGGGAGGGCGCTACGAGGGGTGGAATTTGTTCCAAAATGGTTTTAACATTTATGTTCAAAGTGTCATAGGGGCTATTTAGGACAGACCTGAATGGGGTTTCAACATGGTGGGTGAAAGCTGGGAGGGAATAGATGTCAAAACTATATAGGGTATACCCAGTTGTTTCTCAGGGAGGGCGCTACGATGGGTGGACTTTGTTCAATTTCTTTTTTAACATTTATGTTCAAAGTGTTATAGGGGCCATTTAGGACAGACCTGAAAGGGGTTTGGACATGGTGGGTGAAAGTTGGGAGGGAGTAGATATTAAAACTATATAGGGTATACCCAGTTGTTTCTCAGGGAGGGCGCTACGAGGGGTGGAATTTGTTCCAAAATGGTAACTGATTATTTGTTTTGTTTGTTTATTTTGTTATTTGTAGCTTTGTAAGCGAAGTTTTTGCTGAATTTCTCAAACTACCCAGCAAAAACTTCGCTTACAAAGCTACAAATAATTTCTTTTTTAATAACTTACTTTTTAAGTATACTGTTTTTGTTTTTTAGACTTTACTATAAAATAAACAAACAAAACAAAAAAACTGTTACTTTTTTTCAATTTGCCCATTTTTTTTATTGCATGTTTATTTTTAGAAGAACAGAAAAGAATATTGCATTACTGTGTGAAAACCATTATTTGACGCACAATAAAATAACTAAGTAGTGGTGTAGTGAGTACAACAAGAGACTAGCAAACGGATGATTGATGGTTCGACTCTTGGCTGCGACTTATTTTTTTTTTTTTGTTTGCAAATACAAAATTCTATAAATAACTCTACTAACAAAACAACTTATTTCCGTCCAAAATATCCTAGCAAAAACTTCTCTTACAAATAAGCCGAAAAATAAGGGGAATTTGACGATTCAACTACTTATTTTTCTACTGTAAGAAGTCATTATTTTTGTTCGCGATGTCCCAAAAGTAATCCTTTATATTTTGGCCAGAAATCAGTTGTTTTGTTAGTAGAGTTATTTATAGAATTTTTATTTACACAAAAAAATAAAAATAAAAAAATAATAAGTCGCAGACCCGATTAGAACCTGCAACATTCTGTTTGGTAGTCTGCCGTTGTGCTCACTACACCAGTGCTTAGTTATTTCATTGTACATCAAATAATGGTTTTCACACAGTAATGCAATATTCTTTTCTGTTTTTCTAAAAATAAACATGCAATAAAAAAAATGGGCAAATTGAAAAAAGTAACAGTTGTTTTGTTTTGTTTGTTTATTTTGTTTTTTTTAGACTTTACTACTTAAAAAGTAAGTTATTAAAAAAGACATTGTAGCCTTTGTAAGCGAAGTTTTTGCTGGGCAGTATGGTTTTAATTAAATATTTTTTGTATTTGGCGATTTCCAGTCGAAAAAAGTCGGCCTTTTAGATTGTTCAAAAAGTATTAAATATACAATAACAAAAATAAAAATAGTCTGCAATTTGGTACAATTCCATTTTTTATAGTGTAAGCAAAAATAAATACGTACATGTTTACGTATTTCTACACAAAAATTCTTCAAAAAAGTATTTGAACAAAATCCACCCCTCGTAGCGCCCTCCCTGAGAAACAACTGGGTATACCCTATATAGTTTTAATATCTACTCCCTCCCAGCTTTCACCCACCATGTCCAAACCCCATTCAGGTCTGTCCTAAATGGCCCCTATCATACTTGAACATAAATGTTAAAAAAGTAATTGAACAAAGTCCACCCCTCCCTGCGCCCTCCCTGAGAAACAACTGGGTATACCCTATATAGTTTTGGTATCTACTCCCTCCCAGCTTTTACCCACCATGTCCAAACCCCATTCAGGTCTGTCCTAAATGGCCCCTATCACACTTTGAACATAAATGTTAAAAAAGTAATTGAACAAAGTCCACCCATCGTAGCGCCCTCCCTGAGAAACAACTGGGTATACCCTATATAGTTTTGACATCTACTCCCTCCCAGCTTTCACCCACCATATCCAAACCTCATTCAGGTCTGTCCTAAATGGCCCCTATAACACTTTGAACATAAATGTTAAAAAAAGTAATTGAACAAAGTCCACCCATCGTAGCGCCCTCCCTGAGAAACAACTGGATATACCCTATATAGTTTTGATATCTACTCCCTCCCAGCTTTCATCCACCATGTCCAAACCTCATTCAGGTCTGTCCTAAATGGCCCCTATAACACTTTGAACATAAATGTTAAAAAAGTAATTGAACAAAGTCCACTCATCGTAGCGCCCTCCCTGAGAAACAACTGGGTATACCCTATATAGTTTTGATATCTACTCCCTCCCAGCTTTTACCCACCATGTTGAAACCCCATTCAGGTCTGTCCTAAATGGCCCCTATCACACTTTGAACATAAATATTAAAAAAGTAATTCAACAAAATCCACCCCTCGTAGCGCCCTCCCTGAGAAACAACTGGGTATACCCTATATAGTTTTAATATCTACTCCCTCCCAGCTTTCACCCACCATATCCAAACCTCATTCAGGTCTGTCCTAAATGGCCCCTACAACACTTTGAACATAATTGTTAAAAAAGTAATTCAACAAAATCCACCCCTCGTAGCGCCCTCCCTGAGAAACAACTGGGTATACCCTATATAGTTTTGACATCTACTCCCTCCCAGCTTTCACCCACCATATCCAAACCTCATTCAGGTCTGTCCTAAATGGCCCCTATCATACTTTGAACATAAATGTTAAAAAAGTAATTGAACAAAGTCCACCCCTCGTAGCGCCCTCCCTGAGAAACAAATGGGTATACCCTATATAGTTTTGACATCTACTCCCTCCCAGCTTTCACCCACCATAGGGTCCTAAATGGCCCCTATAACACTTTGAACATAAATGTTAAAAAAGTAATTGAACAAAATCCACCCCTCGTAGCGCCCTCCCTGAGAAACAACAGGGTATACCCTATATAGTTTTGACATCTACTCCCTCCCAGCTTTCACCCACCATGTCCAAACCCCATTCAGGTCTGTCCTAAATGGCCCCTATAACACTTTGAACATAAATATTAAAAAAGTAATTGAACAAAGTCCACTCATCGTAGCGCCCTCCCTGAGAAACAACTGGGTATACCCTATATAGTTTTGACATCTACTCCCTCCCAGCTTTCACCCACCATATCCAAACCTCATTCAGGTCTGTCCTAAATGGCCCCTATAACACTTTTAACATTACAACAATTTTTGAACAAATTGCACCCCTCGTAGCGCCCTTCCTGAGAAAGAAGTGGATATGCCCTATATAATTTTGACATCTACTCTCTCCCAGCTTTCACCCGGTATCTCAAAACCCCATTCAGGTCTGTCCTAAATGGCCCCTATAACGCTTTGAACATTAATGTAAACAAAGTAATCGAACAAATTCCGCCCCTAGTAGCGCCTTCCCTGAGAAACAACTGGGTATACCCTATATAGTTTTGACATCTACTCCCTCCCAGCTTTCACCCACCATGTTGAAACCCCATTCAGGTCTGTCCTAAATGCCCCATATAACACTTTTAACATTACAACAATTTTGGAACAAATTCCACCCCTCGTAGCGCCCTCTCTGAGAAACAACTGGGTATACCCTATATAGTTTTGATAATTACTCCCTCCCAGCTTTCACCCACCATGTCCAAACCCCATTCAGGTCTGTCCTAAATGGCCCCTATAACACTTTTAAAATTACAACAATTTTGGAACAAATTGCACCCCTCGTAGCGCCCTTCCTGAGAAAGAACTGGATATGCCCTATATAATTTTGACATCTACTCTCTCCCAGCTTTCACCCGGTATCTCAAAACCCCATTCAGGTCTGTCCTAAATGGCCCCTATAACGCTTTGAACATTAATGTAAACAAAGTAATCGAACAAATTCCGCCCCTAGTAGCGCCTTCCCTGAGAAACAACTGGGTATACCCTATATAGTTTTGATATCTACTCCCTCCCAGCTTTCACCCACCATGTTGAAACCCCATTCAGGTCTGTCCTAAATGGCCCCTATAACACTTTGAACATAAATATTAAAAAAGTAATTGAACAAAGTCCACTCATCGTAGCGCCCTCCCTGAGAAACAACTGGGTATACCCTATATAGTTTTGACATCTACTCCCTCCCAGCTTTCACCCACCATGTCCAAACCCCATTCAGGTCTGTCCTAAATGGCCCCTATAACACTTTGAACATAAATATTAAAAAAGTAATTGAACAAAGTGCATTCATCGTAGCGCCCTCCCTGAGAAACAACTGGGTATACCCTATATAGTTTTGACATCTACTCCCTCCCAGCTTTCACCCACCATATCCAAACCTCATTCAGGTCTGTCCTAAATGGCCCCTATAACACTTTGAACATAAATGTTAAAAAAAGTAATTGAACAGAGTCCACCCATCGTAGCGCCCTCCCTGAGAAACAACTGGATATACCCTATATAGTTTTGATATCTACTCCCTCCCAGCTTTCACCCACCATGTCCAAACCCCATTCAGGTCTGTCCTAAATGGCCCCTATCACACTTTGAACATAAATGTTAAAAAATAATTGAACAAAGTCCACCCATCGTAGCGCCCTCCCTGAGAAACAACTGGATATACCCTATATAGTTTTGATATCTACTCCCTCCCAGCTTTCACCCACCATATCCAAACCCCATTCAGGTCTGTCCTAAATGGCCCCTATCACACTTTGAACATAAATGTTAAAAAAGTAATTGAACAAAGTCCACCCATCGTAGCGCCCTCCCTGAGAAACAACTGGGTATACCGTATATAGTTTTGACATCTACTCCCTCCCAGCTTTCACCCACCATGTTGGAACCCCATTCAGGTCTGTCCTAAATGGCCCCTATAACACTTTTAACATTACAACAATTTTGGAACAAATTCCACCCCCCGTAGCGCCCTCCCTGAGAAACAACTGGGTATACCCTATATAGTTTTGATATCTACTCCCACCCAGCTTTCACCCACCATGTCCAAACCCCATTCAGGTCTGTCCTAAATGGCCCCTATAACACTTTTAACATTACAACAATTTTGGAACAAATTGCACCCCTCGTAGCGCCCTTCCTGAGAAAGAAGTGGATATGCCCTATATAATTTTGACATCTACTCTCTCCCAGCTTTCATCCGGTATCTCAAAACCCCATTCAGGTCTGTCCTAAATGGCCCCTATAACGCTTTAATGTAAACAAAGTAATCGAACAAATTCCGCCCCTAGTAGCGCCCTCCCTGAGAAACAACTGGGTATACCCTATACAGTTTTGATATCTACTAACTCCCAGCTTTCACCCACCATATCCAAACCCCATTCAGGTCTGCCCTTAGTGGCCCGCCAATGAACTTGAATACTACATATTCAAACTGTAATTTTAATCTTAATATGAAGACGTTTTTTTTATTTTTTAACTAAAAGTTTAAATTTAAGGTATTTTCTTTAATTGGTGAATAAAAATAATTAATTTTATTATGTTTTTGCCAAAAAAAAATATGTTTTTCAAATTTACTTTATTTAACAGTGCTATGTTAAGTAGTTAACATATATGTGGGACGTATTTAACTTACGAATTTAACTTCACACCCTTTTCACTTTTATATTATCTGTTTAGGTTGCATCCTTTTGGTAATAACTACTTTAAACGTATTATACTATTTTTAACAACGTTAGAATTTATTGTTGCTTCCTTTTTTTATGCAACTTTGCTGGAAGTATTTTACTAGATTCTAGCGAGTAAACCGTTAACGGGTCCTTAAATATTGTTTGCCACCAAATTATGCTGGTTATTTTAGCATTAAAAAACACTTGTCAAATTGTCTTCGACATAAGCACTACGTGCATTTTACTAAAAAAGCAATATATTCCTTCTACGAGGTAATATTTATTAACAATAAAAAGAGATCTTCGTCTCTAATTTAAACTTGAAATTTGTTTGTTTTATTTTTATACCAATTTTGGAAAACTTGGATTGATGCCAAACAATTGGTCCTAGCGAACCGGATTTTTAAACGAGTACTGGATCTTTGGGCATCATTGACTCCATCATCCCCTGGCAATAATACAGTCCACCGGCAATATATTTATATTTATTTTTCATAAAATAAGGTACGTAATTATATTTCAATTGCGAGCTAAAGTGAAGTGATTAAAATTCGTTTGATTTTAACGCGAACGCACATACACTTTTCATTTGTGTTTTATTTCATTAAATTCTTCGGTTTTAAAAAATAGTGACACTATTTCATTTGTTTAAAACTTAATTTATACGGACAATAAATAAAAATTAGTATTTCCTACATTTTCTTTTGTGCGATTATTTGTTTACAGATTTCCATCTGTAAATTACAATAACAATAATATATTCTTCTTCTTACATTGTATTGGTCACCCTACTGTCGGTCAGTTTGACTACAACATAGTTTCGGGATATATTTTTGTTAAATTTTTTATATTTTTGTAATTAATTTTTATATATTGTCGATAATTGAATAAGGAAAATGCCCATAACTTCACTTAATAGATTCATTAGAGCATCTGATGCTCTTATAGCTTTTGAGGCAAATTTTAATGATTTTCCTGAGGACATTCATAATGTTTATACCTTGGAGGTTCAGAGCGCTGAAATAAAATTGTTATGGGAGAAAGTTAAAACAACATATGAGGCCTGTTTGGATTTTTTGGAGAATTCTGATACAGAGCCTAGTGATGTAGATGTAGCTGCGTCTAAATATCAGGTCACATACGTAGCCTATATGAAATGTTTAGGTTCGATTAATGAGAAGGTGAGCAAATTTAAATCGGTACCGAACGCAAGTGATTCGCCAGTAGTGAATTCTGATTCTGGGCATACTTTGACTCTACCCCCTTGCGATGTCGACGCATTTGGAGGGGATTATGATTCTTGGCCGGCCTTTAGAGATTTATTTACGGCGATTTATATAAAGAGCTCGCGCCTTAGTAATGTAGAACGCCTTTGTCATTTAATACGTAAGACCGAAGGTGAAGCTAAAGATATTGTTTTGAAAAGTCCGTTGAGTAATGAGGGCTTTGAAGTAGCCTGGCGGGATCTTAAGATTGCATATGAGAATCCTCGTATGTTAGTAAACAACCAACTGAAACTTCTGTTTAGTCTGCCTTCCTTTGACAAGGAAACTAGTGCCGGACTTAAGACCTTAAAACGCGGTATTAATAGTTGTCTTACATCCCTTTCTATTTATAAAGTGCCTACGGATAATTTGGACCCAATTATCGTCTTTATATGCATTCAAAGACTTCCTTCATCGACAGTTTCTCTTTGGGAACACAGTGTAAAGAACAAGACCGCTCTCTCCCTTTGGCAAGATTTGGATAACTTTCTGACGGAAAGAATTCTGACATTGGACTGTCTTAACAATCTTAAGGGTAACGTTTTGGAAACAAAGTCAAACCACGTAAAATATTCTGTACCTTCTGACGATGTTATTTCTTCGAATATTTCTTGTATTTTATGTCCAAACCAATCTCACTTTTTACGGACTTGTCGACGATTTAAAAGTCTTCCAATAACTGACCGAATTTTAGCTGTGAACGAAAATAACTGTTGTTCTAATTGTCTTTCAAGGACACACCATGTCAGCAATTGTAAAAGCAATAATAATTGTTTAATTTGCGATAATCGACACCATACTATGCTTCATCAAGAGCCAATGGAAAATTCAAACGTGGAATGGCCTACGACTTCTTCCGGTCAGAGTTCGGCTGAGGTTCTTCGACCCACTAACTCGTCACCGACTTATCAACGACCTTCTACTTCTACTAATGTTACGCAAACTCGACAAGTATTTCATACACGTCAAAATCAATCAGTTATCTTAGGAACTGCATCAGTAAATATCATACATAATGGCAATAGGTATCAGGTCAGAGCTCTTATTGATTCAGCTTCGGAATGTTCATTTGTTAGTAATCGATTACGAAAAAGGTTTAAACTTCCCACGCATTCTGCAAATGCTAAAGTTTCTGGCGTAAATAATGCGGTTTCTGTAGTTTCGAGAAAGGCTTGTTCTCTGAAGATCGGCTCTGATTTGGATTCTTCTGTAGTACTGAATACAACGGCCTTTGTTTTGGCAGATATATCGGAGAATTTGCCTTCGATTTCTGTAAACGCCGACATTAAAGGATTATTGCCAAATCTTCATTTGGCAGATTCCAATCCTTTCCATAGCCGGCCTGTTGATATTCTTATTGGGGCTGATTTATATCCGCAAATTATGTTACCGGAAATTCGACGAGACGTATTAGGGTCATTATTGGCTCAGAGAACAATTTTTGGCTGGATACTGACAGGTCCAGTTAATTCTATATAATTATCAGTTAATGGTATTTCACTAACTCGGGATTTCCTAAAAGACCTAATGCTGTCATTTGATTATTCCTCTTTTTATTACTATGGATCTACATCTATGAATTAAACACAAATGAATTCAACATTTTAACTAACATTCGAATTGTATATTTACATTATCATTAAAAAAGCTCATTGAAATATATTTACGATTTACCTTAGTATGTATTATTTTACTATATTATTTACAAAAACAATGCCTTTAATGGTCAGTTGATGGATCTGTCTAAAAACCATTCAGTTGATGGATCTGTCTAAAAACCATTGCCCGCAAGGGTCAGTTGATGGATCTGTCTAAAAACCATTCAGTTGATGGATCTGTCTAAAAACCATTCAGTTTATGGATCTGTCTAAAAACCATACCTATGCTATTAACATTACAACATACATTATCAATTATTCACTTTTCTACTATTTAATATTTTTTATTAAAAGAAACAAAAACGTTAATTTAAATTAATAACGAAATGTTAACAAACTTTGACAGATAGAAGTGAAAAAACATATCGAGCAAAAAATAGTCAGCTGACTTATTAACGTCACCTGTAGTAAATTCGCCTTGATACTAATATTATTTAAATATATACAGTTAAGGAAAAAATTCTACATACACCCTATGATTTAGGGGTTTTAGAGAGTTCGCGAAGAAATTTAAAAAAATGTTTATGTCAGTATTTAAGGCATTAATAAATAACTTTATTTATAAAATAAAAAATTAAATAATTTACATATTATAAACCATAATAACAAAAACATTAAACATTCATAGGAAAAAAGTCTACATACAGCAACCAACAAATAAATATTATTTCAAAATTTTATATAAAATTAAAAAAAAAATAACTCTTTATATTTGGTTGGTACACCTTGGGCATCAATAAGACGACGGTGCATTCATTTCACCAAATTCTCTGTAATAGAGGGTGTTTTTCGGCTTATGCTCGAGTAAGAGCGGTTTTTAATGTTTCAAGGCTACTGATATCATATTTTCGCACAAATTTTTACAAAACGTCCCATATGTGCTCTATGGGTTTAAGTCTGGTGATTGGGGTGGTGAATATAGCTGTCTTGGGGCATAATAAAGCCAGCCTCGAACAATGTGCGCAGTATGCTTATAGGCTTTTTACACTGAGCTTCATCTTTCATCTCTCATCAATTGGCAAGATGACAACATCTTCCCATAAGAAATATACAGAGCAAAAAAGCGTCATCTTTCATCATCTTCACAAGATGTTCCTATCTCAATTTGTTCCAATCATCATCTTTCGATAATTTTAGTGTCATCACTAAAAAAATGACATTTGTTTATATGTATAAAAAAATTAAACGTCACAAAATGAGCGGGACTGAACAAAGTAATAAAGTCATTGTCCATAATAACATCAAGCAGATCTATATATTGTTTTAATAATTGATTTTGCTCTTCAAGTGCAATTATTAATCCGATAATTGAAGAATTTTGCATTTTATTTTTTTTTTTCATTAATTATAAGCAGATTTTATGTATTTAAAATGAAAGATGAGAGATGATACAAGTGTAAACAACTTTTTTCATTTTCATCATCTTCCACTCATTCCTCTAAGATGACGCTTAGTGTAAAAAAGGCTATTAGGGTCGTTATCTTGCTGGAAAATCCATTGATTTCCCAGACCCAAACTATCAACAAATGCTTTAATATTTTGTTCCAATATGTTTTTATATTGATAGCGGTCCATGTTACGCACGGCAAAAACCAAACGACCCACTCCAGATGACGCCATGGCACCCCAAACCATAACTTTGCCTCCACCATGTTTGACTATAGGTACAATATTCTTTGGATCAAGAGCAGTGTTTGGTTTTCTCCAAACTTTGGATCGGACATCACTTACGAAAATATAATACTTACTTTCGTCGGCAAATACAATACGATTCCAAAAATCCATACCCTTGTCCATATGAGCTTCAGCAAACTCAAGCCAAAGTTTATGTTTCTTCGCTGAAATGAGTGGTTTTTTGCGTGATGTTCTGCTATTAAATCCATTGTCATGTAAAATGTTTATAATTTTTCGTGGAGTAACAATGTTATTGGAACATTTATCGATCTGTTCCGTCAATTTTGGAGCGCTTATTTTCGAATCCTGGTTCACTACTTTCAAAATACTGGTAACTTCACGTCTCGACAGCTTCTTAGGTTTGCCAGATCTTGGAATATTTTCGGTTCTATTGGTGTTATTATAATGTTTTATGATCGTCTGTACAGTAGCTGACTTAATTTTGTTGTCTCACTTTAACAATTGTAATGCTTGTAAATTTAAATAAATCAACAAAATTAACTTTTATTTCCTTTTCTTAGTTTTAAATATTGTTTGTGATGTTAGAAGATACTACGTTGTATGTAGACTTTTTTCCCGCTAATTATTATGTTTTTTCCCAATAATTTCTATGTTACATTTTTTTCATATTCGTTTTTACTTCGAACTGTCTTAATATTAAATACCTTAAACATTGCTATAACATATTTTTTAATATTGCCACTAATTCTCTAAAACTTCAAAAATGTAGGGTGTATTTAGCCTTTTTTCCTTGACTGCATAATATAACAATAAAAGGTAGAATCACTACAAAATATGTTCTCAGTTATACATGCCTTGAATTGTCAGACTAATATAAAATAAAAAATAAAAGTACAATTGAAATAAAACATAAAAAATTAACTAAATTGAAAAATTTAAATTCAATTTAAAAAATATGTATGCTACACGTTCAATATATATTGACCGCGATCCAGTATCGATGGATCGCGATCCAAATCGCAGAATAACCTAATTTTGCGTAATCCATTACAATGCATCGCGATCCACATATCACAATATAGATTGAACGTGTAGCAGTGCCCTAAGAAGAAACATGCGTGTTAAATGTTGTTTGTGTAAATGTTCATTTGAACAAAATCTCGTAAGATTTATAAAATGTCCTAAAAATAAAATTAAAGAATGGAGTGCAGCCTGCGGTGTTGAGCTGAAGAAACACTCCCGGATTTGCATGCATCATTTCAATGACTCCGATAATATTGAACTGCATGAAGCCACAAAACGTGCACGTCTAATGCCAAATGCGACACCTTCTCTTGAGCCAGTAAAAGGCGTAAGATTTTTTTTCGTATGCAAATAAATTATGTATTTCAAATATAAACAAAATATTTTTTAATTTTCATTTGTTGTTATTTGTGTTTTTGGATTTCTGTTTTTTATTTTTCTATTATTTGACGTAACAAGGCATAGCATTTTAAACTCTCTCCCTAGTGATTCTACCTTCTAATGGTTGTATCATGCTTGACTGTATATTTATATATGTATGTTATTTAAATTGGCCTAAATGGCTTTATATATTGCAATGAAATAAAAAGCAAAATTACACCCATCCAAAGCAATTCTATTTTTTATAAACACTTATGTTTATGTCTTAATTAAAAACGGACAAAATCAGCAATTATTTATTTAATACATATTATCATTAGTTATAAACACTTACAAAAATTAATACAGAACAATTATTTTGAGAGAACTATAGGCATACATATATTAATAAACGCCCGTGAAGAAAGCAACCGGAGAAACCAAGACGGAAACAGCTGATTATTTTTTGTTGCTGTAGATCACAGATACCCAGATAAGAAACCATTGACAGCTGTCAAAATAGTAATATCGAACCGTATGGTTTTGTTTACATTTTTTGTTTACCATTTTTTCAATTCCACCATTAAGGCAGATCTTAGAGAGAGAGAAAAAATAAAATGTAGTAAAAAATCGATTAGTGTGTGAGACGAGATATAGAAAGATAAATTTATATGTTTGTCCCTCTTTTAAATCTACCGTGGTTTATTATACATTTTCTTTTGTTAATTTTTCGTAAATTTTTTTTTGTTTGCCTCCGCCATGTTGCTAAAAACAGCTGATTCGAGTCTATGTTAGTCTATGCTGTAGATCAAAGTAAATTAATTAATTTACTTTGCTGTAGATGTTGTACATGACATTTTAAGCGCAATTTACCAGTATTAGTGAAAATGTGTTTGTATGTGTGACACCGACAACGCTTGATGGAAAATCAAAAACATTTTGATTTTTAACATGCTTGATGTCACTTTTTGATAGTGTATGGTGTTTTCTCATCAATCAAGAAGTCATTTACAAAAATATTTCAAGGCGTGAGGTTGATGAGTGTGTCGGATGAAGAGAATAATTTTTTATATTACATATTTCACTTATTATTTTAGTTTTTTTCTTTATTCTCAACATGTCGTTATTACAATTAAAGTTGCATCCGATATTGACATTTTTAAATACATTTTAGTGCAAATAAAAATTAAATATAATTCCCGCTATTGGTGTTAACACAACAAAATCAAAAATAAAATGCAGATTGATGAGTCATCAATCAAGTGTACATCAAAGCATCAATTTACACATACACGAAAGTGACATCAAGCATTTTGATAGTGTATGGAGCCAAGGCGAATTACAAGGTGGTGTCAGTTCTACAAAAACAACGATTGGTCTTAACAAATGTCAAAAAACCAAAATGAAAAATTAAACAAATAAGTATTTAAACTTAATATAATGTAGATAATTGAATAGTGAGGGCTTTACTTATTTATGTAAAAAATAAATATTTTGTTAATAAGCTTAGAATATGTAGATATTTAAATATAAAAACAAGCTTTGACAGTTGTTAAAACCAAAAAGCGAAAAAAAAAATTATAAGCTGTTTGACTGACTCCACCTTGTATAAATTCGTCTTGGTATGGAGCCCTTTATTTGTTTTGGTGTGGTGAATATAAAAAATTAAATTTGTTATTGTAATACTTTGTTAAAATGTCAAAATGAAGTTTGTTACATATGAACAAACCGCAACATAACCTTAAAATAAAATAATCATTAAAAAAATTGCAATAACTTTGATATATATAGAAAAAAATTGCCAAATTTATACAAGGCGATGGGAATCATATCGGGAAACAGAAATGATAAGTCGACACTCATAGCAATCGAATGGCATACTAACTTCTTTTAGAAAAACTTAAACGTAAAGGGTAGGCCTATTCAAACTTTGATGCCATAAAAAAAATTTTAAATTGGAACAAATATTGCCACAATTATATAAGGCCTTGGACATCAAATCTGGGAACGGGAACGATAAGTGGATACCCATAGGAATCGAATGGCATATAAAGAATGTTTAGAAAAGCTTGAACGTAGGGAGTAGTGCCATTCAAACTTTGATGTCATAACCATTTTTCATGAACAATTTTAAATTAGAAAAAATATTGCCACAAATATACAAGGCGTTGGGCATCACATCTGGGAACAGGCACGATCAGTGGACACTTGTGGGAATCGAATGGCATAGAAAGAATTTTTGGAAAAACTTGAACGTAAGGAGTAGGCTAATTCAAACTTTGATGTCATAACCATTTTTCAAGAAAAATTTAAAATTAGAAAAAAAAATTGCCACAATTATACAAGGCGTTGGGCATCATATCTGGGAACGGACACGATCAGTGGACACCCATAGGAATCGAATGGCATATAAAGAATGTTGTGAAAAACTTGAACGTAGAGAGTAGGCCCATTCAAACTTTGATGTCATAACCAATTTTCATGAAAAATTTTAAATTGGAAAAAAATTGCCACACAAGGCGTTGGGCATCACATCTGGGAACGGCAACGATAAGCGGACACTAGTAGGAATCGAATGGCATAGAAAGAATTTTTGGAAAAACTTGAACGTAGGGAGTAGGCCCATTCAAACTTTGATGTCATAACCATTTTTCATAAAAAAATTTAAATTAGAAAAAAAAATTGCCTCAATTATACAAAGCGTTGGGCATCATATCTAGGAACAGGCACGATCAGTGGACACACATAGGAATGGAATGGCATATAAAGAATGTTTGGAAAAACTTGAACGTAGGGAGCAGGCCCATTCAAACTTTGATGTCATAACCATTTTTCAAGATAGAGGAATGTCTTGGCTACATTTCCCCATACTTGGTTTTTCCCGTACGGATAGGTGTTCGAACAAATTTTTCAAATAACTGTTTTTTGAAAAATCACTCAAACTATTTGGGGACATATAGGGCAAGAATGGTTATTTGTGCCAAAATTTGGAAAACGGTACGTGATAGGGCATGTTCTTGGCTACATTCCCCCATACCAAGAGATAAACTAGTTACAAACAACGAGTTTTTGCTAATGCAACTCTGTTTTTCAACATTTTTCTGGCAACGCTGGTAACATTTGACATTTGCTCAAAAATAAAAAAAAAAGTTTTCTTTAAAAAAAAGCCTAAGAAAAAGTTTAAAAAATTTATTAAAATGTATTTTATGGACAACGAAAATAAAAGGTATGTTTATATGTACATATATAAGTACGTGCAGCAACTTTTTTTTTTAACAACATCCATATTTTTATTAATTTTTTTTATATTGAAGTCAGCTGTTTTATGACTTCTTTATGAAAGTAGCTTATGATCATAAACTAGTTTGAAAATTACAAGTGTAAATGCACTATTACATATTTGCACATGTATTTGATAAGTGGGCATATTAGTGATCGTGAACAATTTTTCTTTATGTATAAAACTTTTGTGGACTATTGATAACATTTCAAGAAAAATTAGCCAAATCGGTCCTGGCGTTCTGCGATTTTATATATATCGAAAAAAAGTGGACATGGTAAATTTTTCATTCAGTAAAAACTTAAATATTTTCCAAAAAAATTAGCTAAATTGGTGCAGCAGTTTTCCGCAAACTGCTCTTAATCTAGCGTTTACACATGCAAGTAACAGTTCGAAAAACACAATACATTCACACTTTTGCCTGTCTGTCTGTCTGTCTGTCTGTCTGTCTGTCCGTCTGTCTGTTGAAATCAATTTTCTGAAGGCCCCAGATATCTCCGGGATCCAAATCTTCAACAATTCTGTCAGACATACTTTCGAGAATTTTGCTATTTAAAATCAGCAAAATCCATCCATAAATAACGGAGATATGAGCAAAAATCCGAGACAACCTCTGAAAATTTCATCATGCTTTGACAAAAAAGCAACAAAACGTATGGTTGGATGTGCAAGCTTTGCGTATTTTGTTTTTTTTTTTTGTTTTGTTTCTTTTGGCGTTGTTGTTTTTTTTTATACAACTAAACTTTTGTTTGGTTGTGTGTTGGTTTTTTTGACAAAAAATCAACAAATCGTATGTTTGAATGTGCATGCTTTGCGTATTTTGTTTTTCTTTTGTGTTTTGTTTCTTTTGGCGTTGTTGTTGTTTTTTATACAATTAAACGTATGTTTGGATGTGTGTTGGTTTCATTGCCTTGCGTATTTTGTTTTTTCTTTTGGTGTTATACTAAGACAAAAATTTTCACCTTTTTATGCTTGTAATTAACCCTATGCCTCCACGTAGCAATTTATATTGCTAAACACAGGCTTATTGCTTGTGTCGGCAGAACAACAGCACAGCGATTGCTGATTGCTTTAAATTTTCAACGCGAGAAGTTTTATGAAAAACTGATGTGTATTTTGCTAATATTTTGTGTTGATTCATTTTTCACTAATTTCTTTGTTTTTTTACTTTTGGTACTTAAATAAATTAAATATGTATGAATTAATCGCACTGAATCATAAAAGGATGAAATTTTACATTAATGACAACTAAACTGACAGCTTATTGCTTAGGGCGCTGCTACACGTTCAATATATATTGTGATATTTGGATCGCGATCCATTTCAATGGATCACAATATATATTGAACGTGTAGCTGTGCCCTTAGCAATAATTGCTCAGGCAAATTTCATTGACGCAATCATTGCGCAATGGATTGCTACATATGGCAATTTTCCGTCTACACTCGCAAATTTCATTGACGCAATCAAATTTGACAATTGCAGCAATAAATATTGCTACGTGGAGACATGGGCTAAGAAATCTATTAACACAAAAAATATTAAAATACAAGCAATTGCTTATCTTCGAAAATACTCGAGATAACCATAAATCACGGGAAATTTATTTATTCAAAATTGTAATACAAAGCCATTCTAGGCCAAGATGTAAGTATGTATTATCTATCTATATGTATAAAAGTGAATGTGTGTCTGTATTTATGTTTATTTGGGATCTATAGACGGCTAAACGGCTGAACAGATTTACTTGAAATTTTTATAGTATATTTCTGTATGTCTGGAAGGAGCTATAGGCTACTTTTTGTTTTGAAATTTTAAGTGGGCGTGGTACCTCCCATGCAAAGTTAATTTTAAAAATCAAATATTTAGGAAACTATAATACATATATAAATGATAGTACGTATCTTAAAAACAAATTATGTCAGTATAGGGGTCAACTTAATGTTGCTCATTTCAACTGCTGCAGTATTAGGCCTTCTTTTAGTCTTCTAAATTTGATGAAATCAAAAATGTTCTTTATGGGTCTGAGACTGATGTTATTGGAATTTCTGAAACATGGTTGACACCTAATATTTCTAGTAAAGCGGTAGAAATTCCTGGGTATAAATTCATCCGTAACGATCGAGTTGGCTCGAGGGGTGGTGGAGTTGGTATCTACATCTCAAAAAAGCTGAAATCTAAAGTCGTTTTTAAATCTTGTTTGCTTTATAAATGTGAATCTATCTTTGTATAGATCCTCCTTGACAAACGTAATGTTTTATTTGGAGTAGTTTATCTGCCCCCACCTTCTGATTTTAACAAGTTTGAAGAGATCCACCATGAAATGCTTCTTAATCATTCCAACATTATTATTGTTGGTGACTTTAACTGTAATCTATTTGATACTTTGAAATCGAATGTGGTACAATTCTGTTCCGTCTCATTATGACGTGCAACGTGTTTCTACTTCATTAATTGATTTCATATTATATAGTGAAAGCTTATTGATTAATGTCTCTGGGCAGGTTCAATGTCCTTCCATTTCTCACCATGCTCTTGTTTTTGCTTCATTTAGATTAAATGTAATACATAATGATTCGTTTCTTGAATATCGTGATATAAATAAATTGGATTGGCATAGACTATTAAGCTTCTTATCGGTTTTAGATTTCTCGCAAATTTTTTATGAGTCCAATGTTGATAAAAAGTTCGAAATTTTTTCTTCCCTGACTCAAACTCTTTATTCGTTTGTACCTATCCGGCGTGTTAGAATCATGACTAATGAAGAAGTTTGGATGAAAACCAAAGCTGTTGTATCTGCTCTATCTCTTCGTGATTTTTCCTTTAGGAATTATCAGAATGATCCGACTCAACTTAAATGGACTTTGTTTTGCAAATTACGAAATAAAGCAAAATCTATTATCAGAAGGGAGAAAAGGAAATATTTTACAAACATGTTTGCTAAATCGGATTCGTCTGGTATGTGGAAAATATTAAAAAATGCTGGATGTGGTAGTTCTTGTGAAATGGTATTTGATGGAAATGTTGATAAAGTTAACGAGTATTTTGCTAGTGGTGAAGGCACTAATGATAGCACTGAAGTTGCTTTTGATGCGTTTAATGATTCATACGATGTTTTTTCTTTTAATTGTGTGAACGAGTTAGAAGTTCTGAAAGCCCTTGATAAGGTTAAATCAAAGGTTGTCGGAGTTGATACTGTTACCATACAATTCTTAAAACTTATTTATCCCCACATTTCTGATATTATATTACATCTTATTAATACTGTATTAACGACTTCTACCTTCCCTTCTGTTTGGAAAGTTGCTAGGGTGGTACCTATACCTAAATCTAATATTGTTTCCTCTCCAGCTGACCTAAGACCGATCTCAATATTCCTGCGTTATCTAAAGTAATTGAGAACATCATTAAGGATCAAATGCTTCTCTCCATTGGGAATAAAATTTCAGTATCTCAATATGCTTTTCGTCAGGGATATAACACTACGTCACTTTTAGTGAGCCTAACTGATAGTATTAGAAATTCTGTGAATGACAAGAAACTATGTGTGTTAGTATCCTTAGATTTAACTAAGGCTTTCAATTCAATATGTTTTTCTACCATGATCACCGTACTAAGAAACATATTTAACTTTTCTAGATCTGCATGTAGACTTATTATGTCTTACCTATCCGGCAGAACACAGTTTGTCGATATTCTTGGTAAATACTCTGGTGTGTTACCACTTAAGTCTGGTGTTCCGCAGGGATCGGTCTTAGGCCCGTTGTTATTCTTACTTTATGTTAATGGTCTGCCCGGAGCTATTGGTTCTAATATATGCACACCGTTTCTGTTTGCAGATGACATTTTTCTCCTGTTTTCCACAAATCATTCTGACGTTTTGGAGTCCAATATTAATTTTAGCCTTAGTAAAGTTACTGAATGGTTAAGAGTGAACTCACTTTCTGTTAATCCATCTAAGTCTAAATCCATGTTGTTTGGTCCAACTGGAATCCAATTACCTGATTTGGACGTGTTTATCTGCAATTCTCGTATTGAGTTCGTTTGTCAACATAAGTGTCTTGGAGTCGTAATTGACAGTCATTTAAATTTTGAAGCGCATTTTGATCTACTATATCGAAGAATTACTTGCATTCTACGTAGAATTTATTCGATGAGAATCTTTCTGCCCGTTTAAATCAAGAGGAGGTTAGCGCACTCATTAATGATGCCTCATATTTGGTATGGCTTGGAAGCTTTTTCTGGTGCTACTGCTAGTAATTTGAAAATATTAGAGCGGACTGTGAATTCTACTGTCAGGTTTGTATTCAATGTGCGACGTCGTGAACATGTCTCTGAATTTGTTAAGAGTTTTTTGGGTTACTACTTTAACCAGTTTGTAAATTTTCGTAACTTAGTTCTCTTCTATCGTATTATAAAAAGTGGCATACCTAATCATTTGTGGAGTAAAATTTATTTTTTCTCGATCTACTAGAAACAAATACTGATACCTAAAATCAGATACTCTCTATTTGAAAGGTCTTTCGTTGTAAGAGTTGCAAGGTCTTGGAACTGTCTTCCGCATGAGTTACGTATATTTTCCCACAGCAATAATGTATTTCGTCTCAAGCTTGTGAGATCTTTTCATTAATTTCCATTATTTTACAATTGAAATTAAATGTTACCATATCCGGACGATTGCCTCTTTTTTTAATTACAATTAAATTTAATTAAATTCATTTATAAATGGCTGGGGAGCCCTTAAATGATTATGATATATAAATATTATATTGTTTTTTATTGATATTTACTCAGAATATTTGATACTTTGTAATACGTTTTTTGGCCTAGATGGCTTTGTATTACTATAAAACAGAAATAAATAAATAAATATAAAAAAGTCCAAAAATTTTGCTTGAGCAATACCACCGTTTGTTTAAATTTTTGAGGCAAAATGGGAGTAGTAGTCACAGTGGGCGTGGCACCTCCCACATGATGATTATTTTAAAAAATCTAATATATGGGATACAATAAGAGAGAATCCATACATTTTGTACGTTTATTCTACTATCAATATTAATATTTAGGACAAGAATGGGCGGACTAAAATAGAGGGCGTGGCACCTCCCAAACAATCTAAATACTAAAATTCATATTTATCTGTATAATTGTAGTATGTAAAGCCTTCAAACTTTGTATTAAATTCTTATTTGGTCCAAAAATGGGAAAAATAGCAATAGTGGGCGTGGCACATCCCATAGATGTGGTGACAAATTATATATAGGGAAAGCTATAGCAGCTATAAATATAAATATTTAGTATAGAAATCAGCGGACTACCAAAAATATTAAGTAAATTTTAAAATTTGTTTGTATAGATTTGAAACCCTTATATATATATAAAAGTCAATGTGTGTTTGTTTGCGTATTTGTAATGGAACTCGACTTACAGTAAAGAAATTAATGAACAATTTAATCGAGGCGACCATTATAACTGGAAAGTATAAAGGGACAGATGTATTGCTACCACGTATTCCGATGATAACTTCGGAAATGCAATTTGATTTTAAGCGATTGCAGTTTCCTATTCGCCTAGCGTTTACAATGACAATTAATAAAGTAATGTAATGGCATACAGATAATGTTTGGAAAAACTTGAACGTGTGGGGTAGGTCCATTCAAACTTTGATGTCATAAACATATTTCATAAAAAATTTTAAATTAGAAAAAATATTGCCACAATTATACAAGGCGTTGGGCATCATATCTGGGAACGGGCACTATAAGTGGACACCCATAGGAATCGAATGGCATAGAAAGAATGTTTGAAAAAACTTGAACGTGGGGGGTAGGTCCATTCAAACTTTGATGTCATGAACAAATTTTTCATCAAAAATTTAAAATTAGAAAAAAAATTGCCACAATTCTACAAGGCGTTGGGCATCATATCTGGGAACGGGCACGATAAGTAGACACCCGTAGGAATCTAATGGCATACAGAGAATGTTTGGAAAAACTTGAACGTGGGGGGTAGGTCCATTCAAACTTTGATGTCATGAACAAATTTTTCATGAAAAATTTAAAATTAGAAAATATATTGCCACAATTATACAAGGCGTTGGGCATCATATCTGGGAACGGGCACGATAAGCGGACACTCATAGGAATCTAATGGCATACAAAGAATGTTTGGAAAAACTTGAACGTGGGGGGTAGGTCCATTCAAACTTTGATGTCATAAACATTTTTCATAAAAAATTTTAAATTAGAAAATAAATTGCCACAATTATACAAGGCGTTGGGCATCATATCTGGGAACGGGCACGATAAGTGGACACTTGTAGGAATCAAATGGCATAATAACTTCTGTTGCATTCATTTATTAATTTGATTAATTCATGTATTAAAATTCAATCTTTTAAGAAAAATTATCAATGTGTGTTTTACAAGAAACATGAAGATAGAGATGTACAATCAAGTAAGTATTCAGATTAATAGTAATCATATGTAAGTACTTGGTACATTATACATATCAAATGCTTTTGGAAAAACGTAAACGTAGGGTGTAACAGAGTTGAAATGTCACTACAGGGATTAAATGTCAAGCAAACACCACAAGCATATGCCAACTCTGTAATAGTTACATTTTTGCAATGTAATACGCACTTGTGATTGAGACGTTGACTTAGATTGACTAAGAAAGTAGAAGCAAAATTAATTAAAGCTTAATAAAAGAATTTATAACGAATTTTAAAATAAAGTTAATGGTGTCAGAAGTGAACCAATAAAAGGAAAGGAAAAATACAGTGTAATTCTTGGACGCAAATTAACAAGTCACAAAATGGCGGATGAAGGACTGAATCGCACACCACGTGCGTTGGATTGCTCAAATATTGCAACCGAATGGCCAAAATGGAAACAAAATTTTATGGTGTGGATGATCGCTACTGGAAAAATGGAGAGTCCTGAAAAAAACAAAATTGCAACTTTTATATGGTTAATTGGGGAACAAGGTGCAGTAATATACAACACTTTATTCCCTAATGATGGCACTCAAAACTCTATGCTTGGTGAGACACCTGGTGCAAATGCTCAGGTAACGCAACGGTCACTAGAAGATGTGATAAAAAAGTTTGACGATTACTGTTTACCGCAAAAGAATGTGGCAATGGAGTAATTTAAATTTAATATGATCCTCCAAAAGGAAAAGCAGACAATCAATGAGTTTGAAACAGAATTACGAAAGCAATTGCCGTTTTGTGAATTTCAATGTGCGTGTGGTGTGTCCTTTGGAGAACGAATGCTGCGGGACAGAATCATTATTGGCGTTAATGACAAAAAACTACAATTGAAATTACTGGATGGTCGAGATGAAACGTTAGTGAAAGTTCTGGAAACGTGCAAAATCTATGAAGCCGCAAACATCAACAAAAGTATTTTGGACTCGAAGACACATGCAGTTGCCAGCATTGCAGCTGAACAAAATAAAGACGCAGCAATGGTAGACTCCATCAAACGTTTTTGCTTCAATTGTGGTTTGTCCTGGTCTCTAAAACATGTCAACGAATGTAAGGCGAAAGATAGTAAATGCCACATTTGTTCAAAAATTGGACATTACGCTAGAATGTGCCGGCAAAAGGGGAAAACGCAACAAGATAATCAAAGGAAATACTACGATAACGACAACAATAACGACAGAAACAACAATGGCCGTAATGGCAAACGTGGTATTGGCAGCATTGCTTGGGGTGACATTCAAGGTATGTTAAGTGAGTGTTCAGGTGAAGTAGGGAACACGTTTGGTAATAAAAATTATTTTAGGATAAACTCAGTAGGAGATAATCGGGCGGAATGGAAATATCGTGTTGAAGGTGAAGTAGTGAATTTTAAGATAGACACCGGAGCTGAAGTAAATTGTATTCCTTTAAGTTTTGTTAAAAAATCCAATATTAATATGATAAACAATAAAAATTAATTTCCTGTTTTCGATTACAGTAATAATAAGGTAAAAATTTTTGGTACGGCAAGATTGAATTGTGTTGATTTAAAATCAAGGTACGAAAGTAGAATATTATTTCTGGTTGTCGATGATAGATTTGAACCTATACTTGGATTGAACAGTTGTATTGAATTGGGATTGGTTAAGCGGATGGATATAGACAAGATTGCATTGCCTGATACAAGGGAGTCGTTTGTCAAGGAGTACAATGATGTGTTTCGTGGTTTTGGTAAGTTCCCGGGTGAATATAAAATTTATTTGAAAGAAAATACAAGACCAGTGCTACATTATAGGAAGCGGATACCTCAGGCATTAATGGATAGGTTGAGAACAGAATTAGATGTCATGGTTCAGGATGGAATAATTTCAGCGGTTGATTACCCAACTGATTGGGTTAATAATTTGCAACTTGTTGAAAAGGCGAATGGAAAGTTACGCATTTGCCTGGATCCGAGGCCGCTTAATGAATGCATTAAACGGGAGCATTTTCTTATACCCACGATGGAGGATTTGACATCTGGGTTAGTGGGGGCGCGAATTTTTTCGGTTATTGACCTCACTAGTGGGTTTTGGCACATTTCATTGGAAAGAGAAACATCTGATTTGACAACCTTTATGACTCCTTTTGGAAGGTATAGATTCAATCGCTTACCTTTCGGTCTTAACTGTGCGCCGGAAATGTTTCAAAGAATTATGGTACAGATATTTGGGGATATTCCGGGTGTATATATATATTTTGATGATATTTTGGTCTGTGCCCCAAACTTAGCGGAACATGATAGGATTTTGGGATTAGTGATGCAACGGGCAAGGGAATATAATGTCAAGTTTAATGCGGAAAAGATTCAATACAGGAGGGAGTCTGTAAAGTTTATGGGACATGATATATCATACAACAGGATTAAAGCAGGGAGAAAATATTGTGAGGCTATTTTAGGCTTGGAAAGACCAAAGGATAGGGCTGCGGTTTTACGTTTCCTAGGGCTAGTGAAGTATTTAGCGCGATTTATACCGAATTTGTCGAAGATAACGGCAGGGTTGCGAAACTTGACAAGGCTTGACGTCGATTTTAAGTGGAATAAGGACCACGAGGAGGAATTTCAGAATTTATTAAACATTGTCACTACAGAGCCAATTTTGGCAATTTATGACCCAAAGTTACCTGTTAGAATTCAGACTGATGCCTCCAAGGATGGATTGGGCTGTGTGCTAATTCAAGAAGGCCACCCAATCGCTTTTGCATCTCGAACACTCACGAAGAGTGAGCAAAAGTGGGCTCAGATCGAAAAGGAGCTTCTGGCGATAGTGTTTGCGTGTCGACGCTTTCATTATTTTGTATACGGTCGTGAATTCACAGTTGAAAGTGATCACAAACCGTTGGAAACATTAGTCAGGCGTGATATTGACGATGTTACAATGCGTCTTCAACGTATGTTCATGTTTCTACTTAAATACCCTCAGATGACTGTTGTTTACAAACCCGGAAGGGAGATGTTAGTGGCTGACTGTTTATCTCGTGCAAAATTATGGGAGGAGGAGGAGCTCGAGGGCCTGTCAGGTATAATACATACGGTAACTAAATTAGTTTGTCTGTCAGAGGAAAATTTTGAATATTATCGAAATGTTTTGAAGGAGGATGAGGACTATAATCAAATTTGTAGATATGTTGAGACTAGTTGGTCAAGGTTTCATCATCTCAATGATAAGGGACAACATTTTCATAAATTCAGGGCGGAGCTTCACGTTGAGAACGGATTGTTACGGTTGAATCACAAACTCGTCATTCCGACGAAATTGCAGGAAAAGTTAATAAAGTGGCTACATGGGCCACATCTTGGAATTGAGAAAACACTAGCGCGGGCAAGGGGATTATACTATTGGCCTGGAATGAGTAGTCGAATCAAGGAAGTTATTCAGTCATGCACTATTTGTGAGAAATTTCGAAGGAATAATCAAAAGGAACCACTAATGCAGGATGAAACACCAGAGTATCCGTTTCATATAGTGGGGATGGATTTATTTGAATACGCTGGCCGGGATTATGTTGTAGTTTTCGATGCGTACTCGAATTATTTGACTGTGGCACCCTTGACTGACAAAACATCGAGGCACATCATTGAACAGATAAATAAAATATTTTTTAAAATTGGTTTTCCGACTATAATTCGATGTGACAACAGTCCTTTTGGATCCAGGGAATTTGATCATTATGCCTCTGAGTTCAATATTCGTTTTAAGTTTTCAAGTCCGCGATATCCGCAAAGCAATGGGTTAGCTGAAAAGGGCGTGGCTATCGCGATGAATATATTGAAGCGATGCTATGAGACGATTGATCTGGGTTCATATCAATATAGGATTTTAGAATACAACACGACTCCTGTGGCGGGTATGCAGATGTCACCATCCATCTTATTCTTTGGAAGACTCATTAAAACTAAATTACCCATATCGGGCTCGTTGTTAACCAGAAATAATATAGCGGAAGAAGTTATTCAAGAAAAAATTAAAAAGAAGAAAGAGATGCCGAAATATTACTATGATCGAAACGGAAAGTCATTACCGGTTTTGAGTTCAGGTGATTTAGTAATGTTTAGGAAGGATGGAAAGGAATGGCACTATGGGGTGGTGGAAAGAAGGATTAACGATCGCTCGTATATGATTAGGGATAATTTTGGTAATAATTTTAGACGAAATAGGAGACTTATCGCTAGTACCGAGAATGTTGATTTTGGTGCCAGTGATTTACTCTTTCAGGAAGGAATTGCCACTAGAAATGACGGAGACCAGTCGGGAATCGGTGTAGTGCCACAGGTCGACGAGCATTACCCTGTTGGTAATACGGGTATTGTGGGGGAAGAGAGTACTAGGTTAGATCCCCATTCTAATGTTGATAGGGAACTGGTACAGGGAACGCGGGAGAGTATAGGTCAGTCGCAGTCGACTGATGTTGAAACAGGGTCTGGGTTTAGTGCTCAGGAAGGGGAACCTAGAGCGGAAGTAAGAACTAGAAGTGGGAGGGTAGTGCGACCACCGAGACGATATCGGGAGTATAAAAAAAAAAAAAAAAGCGTGTAACAGAGTTGAAATGTCACTACAGGGATTAAATGTCAAGCAAACACCACAAGCATATGCCAACTCTGTAATAGTTACATTTTTGCAATGTAATACGCACTTGTGATTGAGACGTTGACTTAGATTGACTAAGAAAGTAGAAGCAAAATTAATTAAAGCTTAATAAAAGAATTTATAACGAATTTTAAAATAAAGTTAATTGTTTTATTTTATTATAAAAATAATCCGATACACTAGGGATTATTACATAGGGGGGTGGCAAAATTGGTAACTGAATATCTGTTGCTAGAACCAAAAGAATGAATGTGAAGAGATTTTTTTTTGAAATTCCAGTGAAATTTTGGGATTTTTTTAATGTTACAATGAACAGTGCCAATGAATAAATTTGGATTGATTCCATTACATCCATTAATTTTTTTTGTTCTAGCAACAGATATTCAGTTGATAATACAGCATCGTAGTTAAAATTATCGAATTTTTGTCACCCATCTAACATTTTTTAGCCACAGCAGAAAAATGGCAATAATATTGGCTTAAACTTGTTTATATACTTTTTGGTTTGAAAAACACTTAAAATTACGAGTGTGACAAGACTAGTCAAATGCCGCTATTTCTTCTTTATTTCAAAAACTGATAAGTATAATTTTAAAAATTTTATTTTCAAATTGTATCAAATGAGTCATTGGTGTACCATTGTTTTTTTTAAGATCAAATTGTACCAAAAAAAGTACAATTGTACCAATTTTGCCATCCCCCTTTTACGTTTTTCCAAAAGCATTTGATATGTATAATGTACCAAGTACTTACATATGATTACTATTAATCTGAATACTTACTTGATTGTACATCTCTATCTTCATGTTTCTTGCAAAACACACATTGATAATTTTTCTTAAAAGATTGAATTTTAATACATGAATTAATCAAATTAATAAATGAATGCAACAGAAGTTATTATGCCATTCGATTCCTACAAGTGTCCACTTATCGTGCCCGTTCCCAGATATGATGCCCAACGCCTTGTATAATTGTGGCAATTTATTTTCTAATTTAAATTTTTTTATGAAAAATGTTTATGACATCAAAGTTTGAATGGACCTACCCCCCACGTTCAAGTTTTTCCAAACATTCTTTGTATGCCATTCGATTCCTATGAGTGTCCACTTATCGTGCCCGTTCCCAGATATGATGCCCAACGCCTTGTATAATTGTGGCAATTTTTTTTCTAATTTAAAATTTTTCATGAAAAATGGTTATGACATCAAAGTTTGAATGGACCTATCCCCTAATTAAAAGTTTTTCAAATTGAAGTTAATATGGCATTCGATTCCTACGACAGTCTATATTCCGTTTCTGTTTCCCGGTATGATGCCCATTGTCTTATATAAATTTGGCAATTTTTTTCTAAATTAATATTTCCATAGCCCTAAACTCTACGCATGAACATCCTATTTACATTCTTATTTAACGATGTGGTACGTATGTCTTGATATAATTTTTGTAAATGCATTTAAAAATTATTATTTGTCATTGTTTGTTTTTTTAGTTTATTTTAAGGTTATGTTGCGGTTTGTTAAAAACTTTCAAACCAACAAACTTTTATAATAACAAATATACAGAATTTTTGTCACCACTGCGGTTTGTTAAAAACCAACAAACTTTTACAATAACAAATATACAGAGTGTTATATTCACCACAAAACAAATAAAGTTGTTGTCTACAACATCAACAACATACGTATAATCATCTGCTACCGGTTTGTTTTCTTTTACTTCCAGTTTGTTTTGTTCACGCCGATAAAACAAAATATCGTCTATCCCGTTCAAGGTCAAGATGTCAATCTCTTAATTTATTTTGATTATTAGATTATCACAATCAAGGTGAATCCATAGAAGGTGACTTAGAAGAACAGCTGATTATTTTTTTTATTCAGCTGTTTAGATAAGTGAACTGTCAATTCACTTGTGTTTGTTGTGGCGAAAAATACAACAAACCCAAAAGCAAAAACAACCACAGGCAACTTTGATAGTTCACTTATCTTTTTACAAAACAAAGTACCTGTTGTTTTTGTATATGTTGTAGTTCTGTTGTCACTTTCTATAAATTCGCCTTGATTACAATCTATTAAATTTGCCCAAAACATTTGATTAGCCACCGAAAAGTTATTCTCTTCTGTTATTTCATTCTCATTAGGGCTACATATTAGGCACAAATTATACAGATATGAATCAGCTGGTTTCAATAGAAAAATAACGAAAGAAAATGTCAAAATGGTTGAGTTTTGAAAAGTTGGACAAATATATTTCACACTAGTTGCCTATTGAAAATTGTATTTTTTCTCTCGCTTTGTCCCCTTTTACAATGCAGAAATTGAAAGGCAGACATTTTTCTCATTCTCTTTTGAACTAACCTAAACCTGTGTAATACACACTCTACCTCTTCAACCCCTCGCCCTCAAACTTTGTCTGCCTGCCTTTCAATTTCTGCTTTGTAAAAGGGGACTTTGCATATCACAACCATTGAAAATTTTATGACAACTGTCATTTGTTTCATATCTGTATTAATCTGTGATATTAAGTTCTGACATACAAATTGAACACAGACTTTCTGAGTGTAAACAAACTGGTAATTATTAAACAGATTTGGAGAGAATTGCTTCAAAAAAAACTGTTGTGTGTAAAAGTATACTTACTTGCATGTGTAAACGCTAGTTAATATTCTAAATACTGCCTTTTATGCATCGCTGAAAAAAGTTTCGTAATTCTTCCCTTTTAATAACTTCTCTGGTTTGGTTATTAAATAATTTTTAGCAACACAATTGGATTGGAATAAATTCGGTCAGAATGTCTTTTAAATTTATTTTTCTATTTAATATTAACAAAATTGTTAGCTATAATAACACTCTGAAAAATCCAATATTATGTAACGCTGTACGCTACACAAGTTTTTTTAACAAACGTAAGTTATGCACATACATACATATAGTGTATCACATAAGTATACCAAGATTGTAATACTACCCAGAAAAAAAGTATTCGACAAGGTCTATCAGTCATATTATATTCGCGTACTTTCAAGTAAAAAATATCCAGTAACTTTATTTTAGAGAGTAAAAATTAATTACTCAATCTGAAAAATAATCAAAAAAAAGTACGCGAACAACAATTTGGGAACAAATCAAGATCCGCGTAACAGTTTATATTTTCATAATTTTTTTTCTGTTAATATTCACATTTTCTGTATTGACGGCCTTCGGCCGGGTGAAGGGACTTTTAACTCTTGGATGTATCGAACATTGGCTTCGCTAAAATCACTTTTTCTGTATATCAAAATTTTCTGAAGTACTGTCATATAAAATCAAAAAGGAATTTTTGGTTCACAATATTAATAAACTGTACAGGCAAATCCCGGTATAACGAATCTCACTTTAACGAAAATCCGATTTAACGCACGGTCAAATTCGTAACATTGACTACCTTATATAACGAACGTTTCAAAAATTGTGTGCTCGATATAACGAATGGTGAGAAAAAACAAACAAAATCAAACAAACAACCAAATTTTTAACATTGATAACCTTAGAAAACTGATTCGTTCACATAAACATGAAGGTAGGGATTCCAAAATCAGCTTTCTTTCGCTTAGAATGCGAACGAAATCTTTCATTCAATATTGTGAAACAGGAAATAATTGTGCAAGTGTTCATGTGAATTAAATATGGGAAATCTTAGAAGAATTTCATTGAAAGAAAGACTAAAAAATTTAAATGAATGAACGAAATATGGAATAACATAGTTCTGAACATTTTGAAGAAAATAAAACAAAAATTTTATCGTGACTAAGTGTTTCCTGTAAATTATCTTCACACAAATTAAGTCGAATCTTCAAAATTTGTTTTTTTTTTAAATGTTTATCCTTCAGTTTAATTTTCAACAGGTTGAATTATTTTCAGAATCGAAATCCCTTACAATGAAGGCTTTATTAATACGCTATTCATTCCTCCTAATGTCACACAGCTCATCCAACCTAGGGATCAAAACGCCATACGTTTAGTTAAATTCCAATACAGAAAAAGTTGTCCAAAATTAAAAAAAACATCTCGATATTACGAATTTTTCAATTTAACGAATGGGCCTGACAACATATCGTTCGTTATACCGGGATTTGCCTGTACCATATTATATATCATATTAAAGGTATTGTGAAGCACTACTCAATGATACCCATAACGATCAGTTTGTTTTCCAAATATATGAGAAATGTACTATTATATGTATTGACTTTAAATTCATATAACTCTTAAACTAAGAGAGAGCAGGCAAAAATATTAACGTTTTTGTGCTTCGAATTATGAGAGCTATCAACACCAAAGAAATTATAAAAATGCAAGCTGTTTCGCTGATCTTGATTTATACCAAAATGTCTAGTAAAAAACATGATAAAAATATAGAAGATAGTTTCAAGCAAAATTTTTTTTTTAAATAAGGTTTTTTGAAGTTTCCTTTTTTTGTGAGCATTATAAAAAGCGTTGCCACATTCCAAAAAATGATTATGATTTTCGAGATTTTTTTTTTACACAAAATGTGTAATTTAATTTATTTTTTAAATAAAAATGTATTATGTTGTGTTGGGAGTTATTGATTCAATTCCTAACGTTCGATTACTTATTAAATCACGTTGACTATTTTTATATGTATGCATTTTCTTCATTTCTTTTATTACTATGTAAATATTTTATATCTTTTAAATGGATGTTTAATTATAAGGGCACTGCTACACGTTCAGTATATATTGACCGCGATCCAATATCGCGATATTTATTGAACGTGTATCATGCATTATTGATGGATCGCGATCCAAATCGCAAAATAACCTAATTTTGCGTGATCTATTACAATGGATCACGATCCAAATATCGCAATATATATTGAACGTATAGCAGTGCCATAAGAGACAAGTAGCCCACGCAAGAATGTATTTTCAAGATCTAGCCTAGCACTCTCAGAAAATATAAAAAGTCTTTGAAGGTGCCCTACTTTGGGTCCCATAGCGCCGCTATTGAAGTATTTGTGGGGTTCATTTTCAAATCTTAAACTCGAATAATCCTTGGGTACGCCGTTTAGAAATACGAGATTTATTTTCAAATAATTTCGATTCTACTCCAGTGTGCATAGTTAATGGATTATGATCGGTAATAATCGGTGATATATATCCCAAAATATGTTTACATAATAAGTAGTATTTTGAAGTTACTTTGTGTTCATTGGGACAGCATTCATATCAGAAATAAAATATCAATAATGACATCAATAAATATATATAATACAATAATAAAACCTCATTTTGAGTTTGGGTCCTCAATTTTATATACATGTTGCGCAGAATCTCAAATAGAAAGGCTTCAAAAATTACAAAATAATGCTATGAGATCGATATTAAAATGTAATATTTATACTCCAATACGTATAATGTTGGATACTTTAAAATGGCTTTATATATAAAATGAAGAATGGAGATTTTCTTGAATACCTATGCGAACAAATCAAATACGTCGGAGATGTACAACCATACAGACTAAAAAATGTTAATGATTTCAGACTACAAAGGGTATATACAACAAGAATGAAGTTTTCTCTTTTTTACAAAGGACTAAAATTATTTAACATGCTTCCCAATGCAATAAAATTTGAAAAAAACTATAATTTATTTAAGAAAAAATGTGTAAATTTTGTTAAAATTAATGATAACTAAAAATTAAAATATATGATAAATGTAATTTTTTTTAAATGAATATATTAAAAGTATTATAAATACTAATAAATAAATAAAAAAAAATGGGGGTAGTGCACTAATTTTGCAGTTTGCACTAATACTTAGTGATAGTGCAAAATTAGTGCAATCATTTTGTTCATATTTAGTGATGAGTTGAAAATTAGCAGCCTCACTAAACATTAGTGATAGTGAGTTAAAAAATTTTGCACTCAAAATTAAATTAGTTGACTTTTTTGTATGCACTAATTTGAGTGCAACTTCAAATTGTGCACTAAATTTTTAAGTTCAAAATGGTTTACGTTTATTTCTGTGCACTAATTTAAAACTTAAAACTAATATTTCATTAAAAATAACAAAAAATATTTAAAATTTTTATTTTTCGAATTTGGATTTAACAATTTCATGACTACTCATTTTTGAAAATTTAGTGATAGTATGTTTAATGAAGCCTTTTTTTGATTGCAGGTTAAAATTTTGCACTAATTAATTGTAGTACAGATTTTTGCACTAAATCTTCGTTTAGTGATAGTTAAAAAATTATCACTATCACTATTTCTTTTAGAGCTAGTTAAGAAATAAGCATTATCACTAAAGCTGATAAAAAATAGTGCAAACTAAATTATTTGAAATTTTAGTGAGTGATAGTGCAATGCTGATTTCAATCAACATTTAGTGCACTACCCCCAACTATGATTCATATCCAATCTCACACGCTTTGTTTTAACTGAAATATTACTTTTAACTAAATGGTCGGAGCACACCATTGGCTGTTTTGGCAAATCTTCTTCGCAAGCTTTACATATATCCATAAACTGTTGTTGTTGTTGGGTAAATATTTTTTCTATTTTTTTAATAATTTTCAAATTAATGAAAATTATGTATTCCCAAAGGGAAAATTTGAAATTGATATGGCATTACTATTTTTACGAAAACTTCAAAATCCTTAAGCATGTCAGATATAGAATTTGAAAAAATAAAGAGAGAATGTAACTACCTTCTATTTTTCTACTATGGTAAAAAATATCATGTTCTCTATCTACGTACTGTCACTTTTAACCAGTGTTGCCACCAATAAAATTATAAACTACACATGCCTCATGCCTAAATTACACATACGGGAAAAAATTACACATGTAAATAAATTTTCGTGATTTCAATAGGAGAAATGGTCTAAAATTGTCATGAATATAAAAGGTTTGTCACAGTGGACTCTGGGATGTTTGGACCAAATACGATCACTTTATTGTCAATGGACAATTTTCACTTGCGGTGATTTTAATTTAACCAGGAATTGGATATATGAGGGGTATTAAATCAAGGTTAGCAATGTCTTTTTTTAGTGAACTTTTATAATTTAATGAATTCTTGAGATCAGTCAAATATGTCAATCACAAATACGCTTTTAACAAATATTAATAAATGTCCATTCGGAGATTGTTCCATTGGAAATTGTTACATTTCTATTAAAAATTTAACAATATTTAAAAAATAGCACACTGTTTGCTTTCGAATTTTAATTTATTCCTAATTTATATTAAGTGCTTTGAAATCAGTTTTGTTTTCAGTTTCAAAGATAAATATTTTTTACTATTTGTTTAAAAATTATAGCTCTGATCATTTTTCTTCCCAGTTTATATTTTTAAAATATATATATATATTTATATTATATATATATATATTTTTAAAATTTGTAGTTATAAATTTGAAATAAAGCTTCCAAAATAGTAAGTCAGTTTTATTGTTTATTATTTAAAACACAAATTGGAAACCAGACAGCCAATAGCATAAATACAAAACAGTTCTTACAGGTATAAAAAATAACTAGTAACAATTTGTAAATAAATTTTTCTCCCACAAATTCCTACGTTCTTGTTTTTATACCCTCCACCACCATAAGTGGTGAGTGAGGGTATATATAAGTTTGTCATTCCGTGTGTAACATTGAGAAATATTCATCTGAGACCCAACAAAGTATATATATTATTGATCCTTATGAAATTCTAAGTCGATTGAGCCATGTCCGTCTGTCTGTCTGTGTAAAACACGCTCACGTCCAAAATAGGCAAAGAAAATTGGTAGACTTGCAAAAAAAATGTTTATTGTTCTCCTAAGAAGTTTGGTATTGAAAATCAGCAAAATCGGTTCAGTGGAACCAGAGTTATGAACCAAAATGTGAGACAACCTAAAAAAAAACTTGATAATTTTAACATAGTTTTCTTTATTTGTGCAAATATATTGCAGATAATACCATAAAATTGCACACACGTTATTTTTATGTTAAAGGGAACTCTGGCGAAAATTATAAGAATCGGTCCATGATTTCTCCTAGCCCCATACAATTTTCTTCACGAAATATGGTTATTAGGTCTGTAAATGCTACAAAATTGCAGTATCCACACAAAATTCAAGAGAAATAAGTTTCGTGCTTAAAAAAATTACAACCCCAAATTTTTTGTGGATCGGCCCATATTTGACCGTCGCCCCCATATAAAGTTCATTTCCGAAAATCACTTAAATAAGCATAAATGTCTTATAGATATCGCTATTAAGTTGAAATTCGTCATAAATAGTTCCCATATATACCAAAATCGCTTTGCCTAATTCTATGAAGATCGGCCGATAATTGGTTATAGCTCCCATATAAGACTCACTTCCGAAAAACACAATAGTCTACATAAATATCTAAAAAAATATCAATATCAAAACAAAATTTTACATAGATCCATAATTTATACTTAGAAATCATACTACAGGATTTTGTGAATATCGGTCCATATTTGACCATAGCTCCCATATAAGGTCCACTTCCGAAAATCAGTTAAGTACTCATAAATCTTTTTTAAATATCTTTATCATGCTAAAATTCGACAAAAATAATACTCATATACATAGAAATCACTGTACTAAATTGTATGCAGATTGGCCGATAATTGGTCATAGCTCCCCTATAAGGCCCATTTCCGAAAAAGATATTAACCTTAAAAAATATTTAAAACATATCGATATCAAAATGAAATAACGCACAGGTCAGAAATTTGTATCCAGTAATCATACTTCTGAATTTTTTGAATATCGGTCCATATTTAGCCATAGCTCCCATATAAGGTCCACTCCCGAAAATCACTAAAATCCTCATAAATTTGTTACAAATATAGTTATCAGGTTGAAATTCGAAACAAATTTATTCAATATATACAAAAATCGATGTACCAAATTTTATGATGGTAGGCCCATTATTGGTCATAGCCTCCATATAAGAACTACTTCAGGAAAACAAATATCCAAAAAAACTGCACTGAACCAAAACTTTACACCGATCAGTAATTTGAATCCAAGAATCGAGTTACAAGATTTTTTAAATATTGGTCCATAATTCGGCATAGCTCCCATATAAGGTCCACTTTTGTTAATAGCGTTGTTTATATGAAATTCTAAAAAATTGCTGAATTAGATACAATTTTTTTGTACATTTGAAATAAAATATCTTCTGCGTAAACTAGTCTTTCTAACAATTGTTATATTATTTCAGTTTTTATGCCATCATATTTATGTGGAGGGTATTTAAGATTCGGCACAGCCGAATATAGTACTCTTACTTGTTTTCCCTTAAGATTGGCTAACGTTACCCCGAAATAACTGCAATTACCATTACCGATATTACCTTTATTCTATAAACATTTTAAAATTATAAAAATACAAATTTTCGTTTTTGGGTTATCTGGAAAATTAACATTTTCCCAATAACAATTTGTAATAACTTGTAAAAATGTATAGTTATTGTATAGTATTTGTTGTTTTATATTTTTTTCATGTTGAAATTAAAAGTCTTATACAGTTGCGAACAAGATAATAGCAGTACCACGAAATTTTGAAATATGTTAACTTTGTTCATAGTGTACTGTGTTTGATATACAGAAGAGGCTGGACGTCGAATATATTGACTACAGCCTGAGCTTCCAAATAAAACCAGTTTAGACCCGCCAGTTCACAAAATATTGCGATATTTGCTTGCAAACTAGTCGGCATTCAGCGTACTCCAAACGAGTACCACTATGTATTTTTGTTAATAGTGGCTTTTTCCTTGGACTTCGTTCTCTGAAGTTTGCATCTAGAAATCATCTCCTTACTGTCATACCAATAACTTCTAAATTTCATTCGATTTTTATTTGCTTGACAGATTAAGTGGATTGCATTTGATGATTTTGACGATATTTCGATCGTACTGAGGTGTAGTTTTGCGTTTGCAATCCCTTTTTTTTATTTTTTTCTTTCTTTTCAATAGCGTTTGATATAAAGTTGAATATGTGGAAAAGATTTTCCTTATTTTTTTAACTTTAAAATTAATTTTCCCTAAGCAATAGTGCAATGTATTGCGCGACCCACTAAAACAGGAATTATATAAAAAGAACTGTTTTTAATCTTAAATATACAATAAATTCAGCATATTTAACTAAATTGTACTTTAATCTTAAAAAATATTTGACTTCTTTAAAAAAAATTCAAAAAAATGAATTCAATAATCCGGCACTGCTATTTCAATGTTAATAAAAAAATACATATTGTCATATATAAGAGCCTTTATTTCCAAAGTTATCATTATTTTTACAAAAAGATTACATCACAAAAAATTTACAGGATTGACCGATTATGGGTATAAACAAAATTTTAAGTTTAACATTTTTAAAGACGTTGTTTCAAAAAAATTTCCTAGTGGTACTGCTATTTTCTTGTTCGTAACTGTATGTATATAAACTAAAATTTAGTTTCTATTACCAATATTACGCAAACAAAACTATCACAAACGGCGAAATGTCCACTTGGAAAACCAAACATAGCAATCTCCAAATTACTTATCGTATTTTTCTGCAAACCTATTTTTCGGCCACGGGCGATCCTAGTACATATAATTCCATTATAGTGAGTAACAAACGAGTACAATATAATAAATATTGTTACGAAATTGTACGTGAATTCAAATGTAACGATTTTAACGGCTGATTTAAAAGTAGCAGAATGCTTTTAAATAACAGTGCTGTAATAGCAAACTGTAACATATCTGTGGGCATTATTAACATTGAATAAAAGCTTTCAGTTGACCATTGATTGTAAGTTGGCAACGCTGTTTGCTGCGACCGTATATTCGAATTCGAATATTCAGTTAAAGAATATTGTAGAAAGTACACCACAGATGGCGTATGTATTAGAAAGCTCTAGAATATACGAACTTTGACAGTTAAAGAGCAATCTAGAGTGCAGATGGCAGTGTTATAAATAGTGGCAGAGGTTGCAGTAGTGAGTGAGTTTATCAGAGACGCTTTTCGAATAAACATCAACTGAGTGCTGTGTTTTTCAAGTGAATTCGTGTATATTATAAAGTGTGTCTGTATTTCTGCGAATTTATAAACGTGTATAAAAAAACCATTGAGTGATTATTTAATTCTGTTGTTGAACATTTTAAATAAATAAAGAGTTGTTACAATTTTTAAACTATAAACGGCTTTTATTTGCAATCAAAAGTATCTGGTTTATTTAAAGGAAATAAACCAACGTTTTGAAAAGGTTAAAACGTAACAATATGAATACATTTAGAGATACTGGATTTTTATTTATCAACTAAAATAGAGGATATTGCTACTATCCCTCATATAAATGTACATATTTATATCAATCGGTTTTGAAATCTGAACAATCCATAATTCATATTCATAATTCCATAAAATCTAAAATATAGATAAAAGACATACATTGACAATATATTTTGGATATAATTGGAATTTAAAATTACACATGAATTACACATTCACTCAATTACACATGGGCTACACATCCAAGTTAAAATTACACACAATATGTGTAATTACACATGAAGTGACAACACTGCTTTTAACACTCTCTTGCTCTCGTTACAAGGTTTTAAAAGTAAACGAACGGAATCCCGTAACTTCCAGTGATAATTTGTACAAATTATTACAAATTATCAAGTACGCGAACACAACTATTAGTTATGTTATGTGATAATTTTTACTGGAAAGTACGCGAACACACTTATTGTCATAATGTCCTAATATTTCACCACACGCAACTCGGCTTAACCGACTCAGGCGTTCGACGCAGGTCTCTGCTGGTTGGTTACGATTTTTTTTAGGACATTTTTTGCTTGAAAGGCATTTCATTTATTTCAATTATTAAATCACCACGCTAGCACAACCAAATTGCTTCAATTTCTGTACAAATTTTTAAGTTGGCTCAACCCTACATTAAACCTATTTTAAAGTATTCTTTTTACATTTTATCTTGAAAAAATGGAATTTTAAAGATACATGTTTATAATTTGGAATAGACGATAATATTGCAATTGCTAAACATAAACTCCGCTGCCGGATAAATTCCACTATAATAGTATATGATTTTGTTTGTTATTTCTCCGGCTCACGCACAGGGGGGAACTCAAAACAGTGGATATAAACAAAGAGAAACATAGAGCGGAAACTAGAAAAAAACTTAAACAAAAAAATTACTCAAAATAATCACTAGAGTTGGGCATAATCGTTCTTTTTACTGATTGGTCATTTTTGTTCAGAACAAATAAATGAACAAGTTTGTTCTTTTTGTTCAGTTGTTTATTTCTATTCTGTGGTGTTTGACTGAACTAAGTGAACAAAACGAAAATTGACCTATTATTAAAAGATTTTAATAATGAAGGAAAGAAGGTAATTATATAAAATTCAAACAACACAAATCCCATTTAAAAGAGTTTTCAAAAGATAAGTTTCAAACTTCTACTGTAATGTCAAACGACCAAAAGGAATAAAGTGAATAAAAATAACAATAAAGAACAAGATGATTGAACAACTTCACGCTGTTCATCTGACTGAATTGTTCAACTGAACTTGTTCGTTCATGAACAACCCTACTCTAATAATCACACTAGTGTTGTTTTTGTTTTCACATAGTTTTTTCTACTAATACATTCTCACCACTTAGGTTTCTGACAACTGAGTTAGGTCTTTGACAGCAGAGTTTCTGCTCTATGTTTATTCTCTATGGATATAAATCTGTAGCTTCTAAACCAATAGCCCGATTTTAATAAAATTTCCCATGGCTATAGAGGAGGTGTTGATAAGTTTAAGTTTTGAATTTGGGGTTATCACACTAAGAGCTAGTTTCTGGGATAAAGATAATCTACATTCATCGCTTAAACCTAGATTAAACTAAAAATTGTGTTTCTCACTTGTTTATATGCTATATAATCTAGGTTTAACTCAGCATCATTGGTGAGTTAAACCTAAGTATAAAATACCAAAGCACAAATAGATGAAAAATAAACCGGTTAATTTAAAATGTTGATTTTCGGTTAACCGGTTTATCCGGTTTCTATCACTCGGTTAACCGGTTTTTAAAATTTGGTACTAAAATTAATAAATTTCATGTTTTGGTGCATTTTTATATGCATTGTGTACGCATTATATCAAAAATTTGGTCTGATTTGAATCCTAAACTGCTTATTTACAATTTAAACCTCTTTACATAAAACCTTTTAAGAATTACAATGATTCTAAATAGTAGAGGATGATGAGTTCACTTAATAACTTGTTCAGAATAAACTACATACAATGAAACTATTAAAAATTAAGATTAAATTCCGCATAATTCTACATGTAGCTAAATCTTACTAATGAGTCATTATATACATACCTTCTTTCAATAAATTTGACTTCATTAGGGAAAGGCATTTTGTTCTTAAAATGTTATTTTATTAATCATTTCGTTAACTTAGTACAAAGTTCCTTTTCAGATATAAACTCATGATTTGAAATATTTTTGAAATTTGATAATGGAGTTTTATTAATTATTTGGTAAGATTTATAATGACAAATAATCACAGTTAAGAAGAAGTGCGTTTGCATCCTATATGTAATTTTTTGGGACTTGGAACATTTTCTGTTTCATATCAGAAAGTCGAGGTGATAATAAATTTTTAATATTATTAAATATGTATTTGTTTAATTAAAAAAATTGTTATTTACATATTTTGGTGGAAATTTAATGAATAAACCAATAATTAAAACAAGTATTATATATTTAGCAACTCAATTCCATTTGACTTCGATAATAATTTTTAAATTTTTACAAAATAAAATGGACTTATCACTTTTGTATATTTATAGTTATTTAATATTAACCATTCCTGACTACTAAAAACCAAAAATTTTAAAGCTGTGTACACTTCATTGGACATTTTATATTTTCTTCACATATATGTATGTCGGTTAACCGGTTTTTTCAAAGTCGGTTAACCGAAAATCCGGTTTTCTAGAAAAGGCCAATTTTCGGTTAACCGACAAACCGGTTTTTTATTAACACTAATCAATATAATTTTTAATATACATTTTATATACTTTAATGTCACTTTTTCTTTTACAAAGTTAAAATTTACAAAAAAAGTTATGTACGCGGCCATATTTATATGAATAATTTTGAGGAATAAACATGTGATTTGTCTGAAAAGTATGGCAATGCTAACAAAATTAATCTACGACGGAGAAACACAATCATTGGTTAAATTCCGGCAAAACATGTTTCTGGTTTAATATAACAGCGTGTTAAGCTACGTTTAACTGACAAGTAAGAAACTAGCTCTAAATGTGTTTTTCTCGTGTTTTCAAAAAATGGAGTGGAGTTACCACATAGTTTTTCCAAACGACCTCAGATGTATAAATAACTAAATTGATACAGTATGCAATTAAGAATTGTTTTTGTTTGGTTTTAATTTATCTTTATCAATACTCAAATTTCTATCTAATATTTGTATCCCATGTTTTTAAGGTTAATATAAGTTTGCTAAGTTTTTAATATATCATTATTATTGTAGCTTTTTTAAAAATAGTGGAAAATTTGTTAACTATTTATGGCCCAAATAAATAATAAAAAAAATTTTAAGAGCATAAAATAAATATCTTGTATTATTTTCAGTTCCCGCTGCTGATTTATGGAAGGGAGTTACTGCTGTGAGTAATGCTGGTAAAAAACGAGGAAGAGGGAAAGGTACTGGAAAGAAAGTTGCTAAAGATCTAAATAAGGGTCAAATAATTGGAGTTGGAAAAAAAAATATTTTGTGGCCCGGATTAAATGCGCCTATTATAAGAGGAAAAGAAATAGTACAACAACAAATGCTAGCGGAAGATACTGAAAGAGAAAAAAATATTTTGAAAATACGTGATGCAATTGGGGGCTATCGTGTTATAAAAGTAAGCCCGGTTGATCGTGGTTGGTCTGGCTCTAAAATGCCTGGTCGAAGCATTGGACCCCCTGATGCTATAGGCGATGACACTTTTGAAGGCTTCGACACACGAGTTTTAGAAAATAAAATTGTTTTCATTATGAAAGGTAATATGGGAAGAAAACGAAGATTTTCAGTTATGAGTGTTACAGGAAATGGCAACGGATTGGCTGGTTTTGCTACTGCAAAAGCATCGGAAGCTCGTACTGCGTTAAGAAAGTCAAAAAATAGAGCTGGTCAAAAATTAATGAGAATAGAACTATGCGACAACCGAACGATATTTCATGATTTTCATTGTGCTTTCGGAAATACTAAAATTTTTGTCTCAAAGAAGCCAGAGGGTTATGGATTAGTCTGTCATCGTGCAATTCAAACAATTTGTAAAGTAATTGGTATACGTGATATACATGCTAAAATAGAAGGTTCTACTAATTTGCAACATATAGTAAAAGCATTTTTTATTGGAATTTTAAAGCAAAAAACACACAAACAAATAGCTGATGAAAAACAACTCCATTTAGTTGAATTCAGGAAAGAGCAAGAAGGATTACCTCATATTGTTGCTAGTCCAGAAATTTGCAGAAAACAAGACAGTATAACCAAGGACGAAATAATGAATTTTACGCAATATGTTTTGGGGAATAAAATTGTATTAAAAAAGACAGTTATTCCCCCATTTTATACAAATACTGCGGGCTATAAATTATATTCTAAAAAGCAAGAATATTTAAGAAATCAAAACAAAGTAAGACTTAATATGCTGATTAATAACAACGAGCTTAAAAGTTTTTTATCGAGTTGAATACATAAGTTAAAATATTGTATGTTAAATTAATGTTTATATTGTATAATAAATTAAAATTCAAATAAATATTATAAAATCAAATGCTTATTTGTTTACGACGCAATCAAGCCTTAAACGTTGAAACGACAAATTGAATTTTTCAACGTAAATTCAAAATGACATGGAAAGGACAAACTTTAGTGTCCGAACAAATATTCGGCTGATAAGTCCAAAATAAAAATAGAGGTTTTAAAAGAGACAGATTATGGAATTTATACAGTAGACCTAGATTGATCAAATTTGGTAAAAATATTTTATAATATCGATTTTATTATATAGGTGATTCTGAGATTACAGGATAATTTGCTGACCTTATATAATATTTCCATTACACTACCCAGCAAAAACTTTGCTTACAAATAAGCTGAAAAATAAGGGGAATTTGACGATAAGACTACTTACTATTCAGAACTTGAAAAGCCACCTAATGGAGGTTATAGGCCTAGGTGAGGACATACTAAAACCGTTTTCAAAGATTTTGAAACACCCTCAAAATTTTGAATAATTTTGAAAAAACGGTTTTAGGATAGGTCGATGTACTTTACTACCTCCAACTCATATATTTTTCGACCGATTTCGAAATTTTAAACAATTATAGTTAGGTAAAGAATTAAGCTTTCATAAAGTGTATATATTCCAAGAAATTCTGTAAGTTGTTATAAATAGTTTCGCTTGCTTTTTTATTTTTTTTTTTTCAAATTCAACAATATTTATTTTAATTTTTTTCTATGAAACCATATTCTTTTTTGCACAGTATTTTAAAGACAATTTCATGTAGACAAAAACAAGACTTTATTTGTTAAAATCGGTTTATTTATACTTGCAAAAGTTGTTAAACTTTTTCGAAAAAAGTTCCACAAAATTTACCTTGTCTAATATATAAAAATCTCGTGTCACAATGTTAGTGTTTGAACTCCTCCGAAACGGCTCAACCGATTTTTATGAAATTTTGTATGTATGTTTGGTAGGTATGAGAATAGGTCGTAAAGTATATTTCATATGTCCCTATCCACCCATTTTTTAAAATATTTTTCGCCAAAAAATTTTGTTTGTATTTCTCTTCACTTGGCATCATAAATAACTATAATGCCAACTTCACTTAGAATATATTCGCTATTTTTTATTTAACAACCAAAATATTCACTAGAAATAATTTGTATGGCAGAACAACGTTTGCCGGATCAGCTAGTTTATATATAATAAACGAATTTATCGATTACAAACCCCAATAGTGTTGGTTGTCATTTCCAAATTAACCAAAATTATATTAGTAAAGACACAAACCAACATTTTACAGTCATTGCAACCACAATTCCACAACAATAACTTAGGGTCCTCATGTAAACGCTTATATGCCTCGTAAACTGTGCAATCTGTGCATTTTTATACTCTCGCAAATGAACTGTCAAAAAATGTATGGAAATTCGTTTGCACAACTCGGATAAGTTTGCGCGACAATTTAGACTCGCAAACTTGAATTTATTGTGCATTTGATGAATCAGCTGCTTTTGTTTACTTTTATTAATAAGAAATAAAAATTAAATAAAATATAAAAATTTTGAGCATGTGAAAATTGTGTAACTTTAGAACAGAATGATTGTATTAAATGACATTGTATATGAAAGCATTAACCAATAGCTAGAACATAAATAAAATCTTACAAACTATGTATATCACCGTTTGTTCCAAAGATTTAACTTTCATTCAACATTTTTAAAATTAAAATTTATACAATTTGAAAATTTATTTTTTAAGGCTTTTGTTGAATTTATTTTTATTTGACATTTGTATCAAATACAGAGAAATTTAATGTATAAACTTGCACAAAATTGAAAAGGTGGGTTCATGAAACACGTCGCGCAAATTTGCACAATTGAACAAATGGGAAACTTAAGCGTTTAAATGAGTACCCTTACTGTATTTCAGTTCTAAACATTAAAAAACGATTAAATATACAGTTATTTAATGATTAGAATATAATGTTGTTTAACGTAATTAAATTTTAATAATTACAACCGATTTTCAACCAATCTGTTTTCTGTGTGTACTCATTTATTAATTAATGACTTATTTAATTAACGATGTTAATTGATGTTCGTAAGTTCACTTACAAAATACTTTATTGCAGACAAGTTGAAACCGGTTACTTTTTAGACACCGCGAACAATAATTGGTACTTTCTCTAGTAAATTATAAATTTTGTACAAAAATTTTTTTTGTATAGTTTTTTGTTTTTTTATTCATATGTGCTTTAGAAGAAAATACTAAAAAAGGTGTTAATGAAAAGTTGAATAACTTTTACAATTTTCATCCGATTTGAATAATTAAAACGATGGTTTGTTAAGAACATTTATACATTGGTATAAATTATTATAGCTCCCATATCAAAATAAGCAATGAAAAGGGGCTAAAATCAAAAAAGTTGATAAATTTAGCTTTTCTTTTAGATATACTTAACAAAAACAATACTTATAACTAACAAGTGTATCAAAAAATGCACGTCATTTTAAAGCGTAATCAGTTTTCTTTCCAACCCCGTTTAAAAATTTAAAGTCGTACGAAGACTGACTGAGTTATAGATCGATAAGTTGACGAATATCACTGAAAACTTTTTTTCAGAATAACTTCTGAATTTGAGGGTATTTCTGAAATTTTTTGACACAATTTCGAATGTACTCAGCAAGCCCTATAACCCACGCTAGGTAGTTTTCCAAGTTTTTTTCCATCGTAACACCGTGTAATTAACAGTAGAGATGTACAGTGAGTGTCACTCAAAATCGTACAACATATTTTTTTAAAAATATTATGAAATTATACAGGCAATAATAGGTGATTATATAAAAAATTAAAAGTCATTTTATTAATTGGAACAAAAAATATGTATTTCAACAAAAAAGTTAACAAAACCTCAATTCGTTAAAAAAATATTGATGAAAATTAAAGAACATCACAAAATTCATATTTCACTTAAATTCATACAATTATATTAAATTATAATTAAAACTAAAAATTCAAAAAAATGTTAATATTAAATAATCCTAATACTTTGTAGGGTATTATTTGCTATTTTTTAGTGCCTTTTCGATTTTAAATGAAGCGTTGATATTCTGGGCACTGACAGTCGAACCCAATTTTTTTATTTGTGGATAAAGGCAATTAAAATTATACCCAATTTTCTGATAGGTAATAGCACACACAATATAAAAATAGCATTTTAAAATATTTCCAAAACATCAACTTTCTAAAACTAATGAATAAAATTTGACTACGATGGTGTACGATTTTAAGTGACATTCACTTAGTGTTTATAAACCGGTTACCGGTTAACCGAAAAACCGGTTTTTCTTCGAAATCTCGGTTTTTTGCGAACCGGTTAATTTAAAATGTTGATTTTCGGTTAACCGGTTTATCCGGTTTTTATCACTCGGTTAACCGGTTTTTAAAATTATGGTCTAAAATTAGGAAATCTCATGGTTTTGTGCATTTTTGATATTAATTTGAATTTGATGTGCACCTTCTTTCAATCAATTCGTTAGCATAGTGTACGAAGTCCTTTCAGAAATATTACAGAAGAGACAAAAAATGTTCTAAAATCTGTGATTTGAAATATTTATGAAATCTGTAGTGCGATTCACTAACTTTTATAACGATAATCGTATCGTTAAAATAAATATAACGAAAATTTATCGAATTTGCTATTCAGTAACATTTTAACGATATTCGCTGTCGGTTGAAGTCAGCTGTTACTTTAAGCAGTTTTTTTTTCGTTATGTTAGCGACAATAATTTAAGTTGTGTTTATTTAATCGATAAAGTGTATTTGCAATTTTTTCTTCGTCATCTTCATCTTTTTTAACTGGAACTATCGTAGAAATAATAGAAACATAATATTGTTTACTTAACTTATTAATATTTACAATAAAATATAAAAAAATAAGCTGAAAAATTTAAGATTTTACTACTAATTATTCACCTGGAAGAAGTACTTATTTTTGTTCGCGATGTCCCAAAAGTAATCCTTTACATTTTGGCCGGAAATAAGTTGTTTTGTTAGTAGAATTATTTATAAAATTAAGTATTTACTAAAAAAAATAAATAAAAAAAAAGTAAGTCGCTGCTAAGTGTCGAACCAACAACCTTCCGATTGTTAGTCACCGTTGTACTCACTACACCACTGGTTAATTATTTCATTGTGTGTCAAATGATAGTTTTCAGCTTTTCGCTTATTTTGATATTTTGTAGACAGAGATGTCATATCTCAAACAATCGTTAAAAATAAATTACTAAATCACACTATCGTTACTGCAAGCGAATATTTATGTCGATAAACATTTCGATTGTCGGTTCGTTAAAAGTTAGTGAATCGCACTACTGATATGATATGATTAATAATGACAAACAAGTACAGCTAAGAAGTGCGTCTGCATCTTATAGGTCCTTTTTTGGGATTTGTAATATTTTCTGTTTCATATCAGAAAGTCGAGGTGATAATAAATATCAAAATTGTCAAATATTTAATTAAAAAATTAATTTACATTTTTTGGTTGAAATTTAATGAATAAACCAATAATTAAAACAACTATTATATAGTTAGTAACATATTTATAATCAATTTCATTTGACTGAGATAATAATTTTGAAATTTTTACAAAATAAAATGGACTTAGCACTTTAGTATATTCATAGTTATTTAATATTAACCATTTCTGACTACTGGACATTTTATGTTTTATTGGACATTTTATGTTTTCTACACATATATGACGGTTAACCGGTTTAACCGGTTTTTTCGATGTCGGTTAACCGAAAAACCGATTTTCTTAAAAAGGCCAATTTTCGGTTAACCGACAAACCGGTTTTTTATAAACACTACATTCACTGTATGTTCGGATATCGTGTGAAATTGTAGTCTGTTAAGCTTGATTTTTGTCTCCTTCATATTCAGGACTTCCCTTCTAAGATGATCGATGCCTTTGGTGTTGTTTATAATAGTAACATCATGGATTGACCAATTTCGCTTCAATTTCTTCCGGATCTATGCCCCATATTGACGCCTGAATAAGACAGCTGCTTCCAAACGCTATTCCTTGGTACCGCTTCGAATGTACATTCAGCATGCCGGGATTGTTTTAACGCTGATGCTTCACAAGATCGTTCTTTGGCTTCCAGGGTATATTTCCGATGCAATTGTATTGAAATTGAAGATTTTTATCGCACTTATTTGGTTTCGCTTCTGACATTAGATACATATTGTTACATTAAATACATATTGTTACGTTTTAACCTTTTCAAAACGTTTGTTTATTTATTTTAAATAAACCGGATACTTTTGATTGCAAATTAACGCTGATGCTTCACAAGATCGTTCTTTGGCTTCCAGGGTATATTTCCGATGCAATTGTATTGAAATTGAAGATTTTTATCGCACTTATTTGGTTTAGCTTCTGACATTAGATACATATTGTTACATTAAATACATATTGTTACGTTTTAACCTTTTCAAAACGTTTGTTTATTTATTTTAAATAAACCGGATACTTTTGATTGCAAATAAAAGCCGTTTAGTAGTTTAAAAATTGTAGGTTAGGTTAGATTAGGAAGGGGTGTACATTGTGTGTACTTCCACTCGGAGACCTTGAGGTCCAAAATTCCGTCTGTTAAAAAGAAGAAGAAAGAAAGGAAAGATAAGTCTTTTTACGGATTTGGACTTGCCGTAGAACGTCCCTTAAATAGCCACCCTATTCCCTTAATGAAACCCAGTATGTTGCTTAGTTTGCAGCCAGCAACACTACCAAGTTCGTCCAGAAATCTATTTCCTAGCCATCTAAGTCTGTGACCCTGTAGCATAGGGCAGTTGCACATAATGTGCTCTACTGTCTCTATCTCCTCTGCATCCCCACATACTCTACAGAAGTCCTGTGTGCCATTATCCCATTTACCCTTAAAGGCTCCAATTGAGCAATGACCGGTTATCACTCCTACTAGAATCCTGAGATTGTACCTATCCAACTCTATCAGTGTTCCAGTCGCGTTCTCATTTAGTCTTGGCCATAAGGCACTGGACACTTTGCAATCTGTTCTACTGCACCAGGATTGATTCGTATAGTCCCGGAATCTTTCGTAGATTACCCTGTAGTAGTGACAAATGGGTGGTCTAACAGCCCGTTCCCTAGTGTCATGGTCCAGATCAGAACCATGTCTAGCAAGTTCATCTGCTACCTCATTACCCTGTATATCACAGTGCCCTGGTACCCAACACAATCTCACTGAGTAGTGTACCAATAGCTCCTCCAGAGCTCTCCTACGGTCCTCTACTAGGTTGGAGTGTACTAAATGACATTCCAAGGCCTCCAGTGCCGCCTGACTGTCTACATATATCGTCACTACAGCCCCCCTATTGATGTGTGTCCCTATCAACTCTGTGGCTTTCCAGATCGCGAAGATCTCTGCCTGGAAGACGCTACACTCGTTAGAGAGTCTATATGAGCGCTTGATGTCTTGGTCGACCTCTTAATGGTCTCCTTTTGGGTACCCTTAAGAGTGCTAGATGGGGTTACACCAGCATTCCCCGAAGCCTTGCTGCATCCTGGTGCCTTTGATGACGAGGTTTGGGGACCAACGGATCCGTTTCCCTTAATGTTACCCATACGGGCACCCTTAAGATAATCGGCCGGAGGATTCTTTACTCCCTTCGCACCTGACACCTTTATGGGAGGCTTCTTGTTACTATCCACAGCTCTAGCCGAAGCACCTTATACCCTTTTGGGTGTCAGCCAGATCGACAGCAGCTACCACTTGCTGCTCAACAGGAGAAGACTCCCCCAAGAGTACACTTACAGGGCCGTAGATTCTTTCAAATCTAGCGACATCCTGTCTATGTTTCTTGAGAAGGTACTTCTCCTTTGCAGTTAATGACCCAGGATCTCTCTTTCCCATCTTTGCCAGAAAGGATAGAGATTTCCTAGTGCCATTTTTTGCCCTATCCTCTTTCGTTCGGCCTGGCTTATCAGTATCTCGTGGAGTGGCATTAGGCAACTCCTCCACGGCGACCTGCCGAACAAGATTGGCGACCTTAGCGCCATGTGGATCGTCTTCTGCCGATCGGCTCCTCTGGTTGTCCTTGTCACTAGCAGTGGGAGGGGATGTTTCCGTTATCTGATTCTGAGCAGCAATCATAGTGATCTCAGATAACAGAACCAACTCCTCCAACCTCTGAGTGGCACTAGTTTCCCCAAAGGAGTCTTTCGACAGTCCCAAAAGACCATCCACATCTAGTTCACTCACCTGTCCTTCGTGCTCCAGAATCCGAGCATGAACGTCTGTCAGGGTTAATTCACCTTCTAGGGTGCTGTCCGAAACCCCCCCTTCCTATTCCTTAGTATCCCTAAAATCGGAAGTCTCTTTAGTAGTTGTAGTTTTTAAAATATTATTAGGATCAATTTTGTTCCCACGAGTAGGCACGTAAAACAACGGACCATCCACGCAGTGACGGCGTGCGTGGACTAGGCAACTACTTACAACAGCGTATTACCCTGACGCTGAGGGGAGCTGTTAGCGGCTAGTGGGACACACTATCGCCCCAATATCTTGACAAGATGAGTAACCTTTAGTTAATACGCTCCTTTGAAGTCGCGACCTCCTTTGCGAAAGTGCCAGGAGAACATGCTCAATCGCAAAGGAGGTCTAGACCACAGAGTGTATATAAGCCCTCGCATCGCTTCAAGATCGTTACCCAGGCGAAGGAAAAATTGTAACAACTCTTTATTTATTTAAAATGTACAACAACAGCAGAATTAAATAGTCACTCAATGTTTTTTTATACACGTTTATAAATTCTCAGAAATACAGGCACAATTTATAATGTACACTTTAATTTACTTGAAAAACACAACACACTTTAAGGCACTTAGTTGATGTTTATTCGAAAAGCGTCTCTGATAAACTCACTAACGACTGCAACCTCTGCCACTATTTATAACACTGCAATCTGCACTCTAGATTGCTATTTAACTGTCAAAGTTCGAATATTCTAGATCATACGCCATCTGTGGTGTACTTTCCACAATGTTCTTTAACTGAATATTTGAATTCAAACAGCGTTGCCAACTTACGATCAATGGTCAACTGAAAGCTTTTATTTAATAATGCCCACAGATATGTTACAGTTTGCTATTACAGCAATGCTATTTGAAAGCATTATGCTACTTTTAAATCAGCCCTTAAAATCGTTATATTTGAATTCAAGTACAATTTCGTAACAATATTAGATGCAATATTATAAACTATGTAATCATCTTCTACTCGTGTCATAACGGGGCACAGTGTGGCAAATTTAAATAGCGGCCAAAACTCTATAACTTTTGACACAGGCGGAATTTTTTAATGGGGTTTTTTGTTTGTTTGATAGGTGACTTGTTTACCCTTATTTTGGTATATTAATTTGTATATTATGTTGTGGCGGAATGTAGTTATGATGTCTAGAAAAGTGATAGTTATTTTTTGAAGAATTACACAGTGCAACAGTGAAAAAACCACACGATCATGACTGTATAGGTTCGACTCTACTACCAAAGGGTAGTAAAACCCTATACTCAGTTTGTCCATTTTGGTGACCGATTTTTTTTATGGTCCCCCAAAGTTTCTGAAAATCAGTTTGGCCTCTAAAAAAGGTGTTATCAGTTTTTGGTTAACAGCTATTTTAGACTTTGTGATACGGCTTAACTTTATATGGAAATAATATAGCTAAAAGTTCGCCAAATAAATTTTGTTAAATTTTTTTCCAAAAAAATAGCTTTTTCGTGCACTTTTGTTGAAAAAATATAGGAAGAAAAATTATTTTTTTTACTTTTTTTAGAATAACTTCCAGGGTCTCCTAATTTTTCACTAACAATATTTAGCAAAGTTGTAGCTACTGTAAAGTTGAACAACTCTTGAGAACATATCAATGCATTCTGAACGTGTTTAGTCACTCTAAATAGCACATAAAGATCAATTTGTACCTTAACAATTTTCGTTTTTACTATTTTTTGACGCTAAAACAAAGATTTTTTTGTTAAAATAGTATGATCAAGTCTACAGTTCTATGTTGTGCTGTATTATTTACTCGGCTGAGGTGTTCGGAATGGGGATCAGTGGATGAATCCTCAATGTCACATTTAAAAAAAATCGCAAAAAGCCATTAATGATCCGAATGAGCTGAAATTTAAAATATAGATAGACCTTGAGAAGGTCCACAAAAAATGTGCTTTCATCGGTAGGTTATCTCTTTTAGTTCAATTTTTTAATTTTGCTCGATCTTTTTTTAGTATTTTATATATATGGGCCTACGAAAGGTCGAAATTTGTTTTTTTATATATGACGTATATTTGCGATAAAATTCTAAAGAAAATAAAACAAACCTGATAACAATTATTTCGTCCCTATAAAAAGTTACACGCATCCAAAGTTGAAGCATCATTTTATATATTTCAACTTTGTATGCGTGTGTTTGTTAAGTTTTTGCCCAAAAAACTCCCCATATTTTTTCTTTTATAAAAAAAACTAATTTTCTTCGGGACTATATACATTTTTTTATGATCTGGAAAGAGAACTTAATGCAAAAACGTATAAAGTAAAATTTGACTAACTTAAGCGGACATTGTACCCCCAGCCCTATCCAAACTTGGCCAATTTTGAAACAAAATTTTAGTTTTGAGTAAAAAATTCTAAAAATGCAAAGCACCGATCCTCAAAAACTCGTCACATTTGTATAGCCATATATGCTGTTTATATACATACAAAACGTTTTTACTATCATACTGTAAATAACGTCAAAGTGGGCTATTTTCTAAAAAAACTCAGTTTTTGGAACACATTTTCCCCGTTTTATGAATTTCGGTTTCTGAAAACAAAGAATGGCAACATTAGTGATGCCATTGACTTAAGAACATTTAGATCAGAGATTGCCATTTCATAGCACAATTGTGCAGACCAGGGCACACTTAGAAAGGTGACTGCATCACTACAACAATACAAAAACATCAGGTACTTTGTTTTTGTTAAAAAGTAGGTGAACTGTCAAAGTTGCCTGTTGTTCTTTTTGCTTTTGGGTTTGTTGTATTTTTCGCCACAACAACCACAAGTGAATTGACAATTCAAACTGAATAAAAAAAATAATCAGCTGTTTCATCGCAGTCACCTTTCTAAGTGTGCCCTGGTGAAGACGAACAACACACATATTCTTATTCTCTTTTAAAAGAGCATAACAAATGTCTCATTTTTTCAGAAATTCATTAAGCATTGTTGTTGGTTGGTTTTTGGACGAAGCATAGCAAACACACGCGTTTCAATTACAATTGAACACAAAACAACAAAGTCAGAAATAAATAAAAAAAATTGAGAGAATTTCGGCCGTATAATGTATATTATTTTATTTCCTTAAAATTTAAATTACATTCATTTAATAAATTGGTCATATCTGGCAAAAATTCTAAATCTAAATATTCTTTATTTTGTTCTTATTTTAAGTGTTTGACATTATGTTTGCTGGGTAGCTCTCTCACCAATACAATGACAGTTTTAGTTTTGGCAATCCCTCCCAGCAGTTTGAAAAGTGCCAATTGGAAACCTTGCACTAGCTATATTACTACTTCTACAACTAACTAGTTCGATGTGGCTACTAAAGTGGTAGTTAAATGGTTATCATTTGCACTACATTTCACCAGCATATTCAGTAATAAGCAATAGTCAGCTATTTGTCCTAAGTTTTTGAAAATAAATTCAAGAAAAATAAAATCCTCTAAAATATACCACTTCGATGGCCACATGTAATGCTGAATGTGGCCGTTTGTGTTTTCATTCTCAGTGGTGATGTAGAAAATGCAAAAATAGAGAGTAGAGTCTACTCTCTACTCAGTAGACCCACATGTTATTCCTAATAACAATTAGAGAGCAGTACAAATACGAGCTCTGTGGTTTAGTGGTTAGAGCATTTGACTAGAAAACGAGAGGTTATGTGTTCAACCCCGCTCTCAGAAAAATTTATTTTTTCTTTTTTTTATCAAATGCTGGAGTATTTGTACTAATGAATTTAATAGTGAAGTGTTATGCAGAATGTGCCAATCGGCCACCTGCAATGACATCCCCGTGTTAAATTCACCAGTCAATAACATTGCGAGTGGGTTGAAAATTCACTAGTAGTAGTTCTAAGTGGCCAACGAATTCGACGTAGCGGAACTAGTGGGCTGATTTAGATCAGCGAGCTGCAGTGAGCTCTCTTGCAAGCACACACATTGTATAAAAACAGTCAGTCTCGCATGAGCATTGATATAAGTATACTTATATATTGATATAAGTATATACCTATAGGTTGTGTTACGCTTTTATGCTTGTTTATTTCAGCCATAGGGTAACATAGAGACGAGACGGAATTGTCAAAAACCTAAGTCTGTTGTCAAAAACCTATCTCTTGCAACAACAAAATACATGCTGAACAATGTATTTTGTTGTTGTCAGAAATATTATTTGTTGTATTTTTGTTTGACAAATCGGAGTGTCTCGTCTCTATGTATAATTCTCTATGATTTCAGCTATTTGTTTTTTTTTTTGCCAGAGAATAATACTCAATTCATACAACTACAATATCTAAAAACTATAGTGGTGTGACCCATCAGTTTGAAAAGTGCCAATTGGAAACCTTTCACTAGCTATATTACTACTTGTACAACACACTAGTTCGCTGTGGCTGGTAAAGTGGTAGTTAAATGGTTATTATTTGCACTACATTTCACCAGCATATTCAGTAATAAGCAATAGTCAGCTATTTGTCCTAAGTTTTTGAAAATAAATTCAAGAAAAATAAAATCCTCTAAAATATACCACTTCGATGGCCATAGAATAGACTCACATGTAATTCTTAATAACAATTAGAGAGCAGTACAAATAAGAGCTCTGTGGTTTAGTGGTTAGAGCATTTCACTAGAAAACGAGAGGTTATGTGTTCAACCCCGCTCTCAGAAAAATTTTTTTTTTCTCAAATGCTGGAGTATTTTCACTATTGAATTTAATAGTGAAGTGTTATGCAGAATGTGCCAATCGGCCACTTGCAATGACATCCCCGTGTTAAATTCACCAGTCAATGTTTGTGTTGGTGCGCGCCATATATATGTGTGTGTTTGTATTTGTGTGTTTTTAATGCGTCCACTTTTTTCTGTTGTTTTATATTCAATTTCTTCTGTTTCTCCACGCGTTTGAACTCATCATCGAACATTTTAACATCCTCCACATGAAATGAAGCAATAAAAATATATATTACACTAGTTTTTTGTTAAATTACACTTTAATATTGAATTCGCCTTACTTGTGTTTTTTGACAGTTTGGGTAAAAAGCAAAAACAAAATGTATGTTGTTTTTGTATTGTTGTGTTGTAGGGATGCATACACCTTATATGAATTCGCCTTGATTTAGATCTACATATCGTCACCCAAGGCGTATTTAACAAGGTGACAGCAGTGGCGAATTGAAATAAATACAGGCGAATTCACTTATTTTTTATATATAGAGTTTGACATACGGACGTACGGGCGAATATTTTTTATATATGCAGTTTGACATTTGTACGAGCTATTTCTATAATCAGCTGTGCTGCCGATGGCACCTTATTAAATGCACCTTGTCGTCACCCAAAATGCAAAACAACGTATCATCAAAAAATCCGAAATTGAATTGTGTGTACAAAATTTTAAACTTTTACTATCAAAATTAAGCAAGTTATAACCAAAATTGAAACTAAATTATCATCAAGTACGTGATTTTCTTAAACAAAATAACAAATAAACCGATTATATTGTGTCGATTAACCGATTAACCGAAATTTCTTTTTTTTTTGCACTTTAAACTATTTTTTGTAATTCAAATACAAATGTCAAGGTATAATTACATATTTTTCGAACATTCAAGAAACATATAACAACTGACATATTTAATTTACATGTATTTGTTGATGGAATACATGGTAATAGACCAAACTGGAGATATTACTGAAACGAGTATTTTATCAGAACTTATCGAAATTATTAAAAGATTAAAAATCTAAAAAATCCATGCTTAGAAAAAACTAAAAAAATATCTGAGATATTGGATATTGTTTATCATGCTTTACTTTAGATTTCTCCAACATCTATGTACAATGAGCGAGAGAGTTTTTTCCAAGTGAAGTTAAATTAAAACCATTGTAGAATTAGCAAGGTACAATTATTAGAAAGTATGTTCTCAATTATATATTCCCTATAACATCAAACAAAAGAAAATTAAAAATAATTGAATTAAAATTTTTATTAGAAAAATTTAGTAACAATTGAAGAAAAACTATATTTTTTATAAGTGTTTATAATTTCAGTTAAAACGTAAGAAATTTAAAAAATATCGCGGTAACAAATTAAAAAAAGTTTGACGTTTTAGGGGTGAACATTGGAAACTCTCTCTAATAATTGTACCTGGTAAAGCTAGGTACTCTGTTCAAAATTCCGTGCGAAATGCTGTCAAACTACATATAAAATATTTGGAATGAAATAATTTCGCAAAAGCAGTACTCTGTTTTTATTGTGGAAAACATGTGAAATACATCTGGCAACCTTATTTTTCCACACGAAATAACACAAGGTGCATTTAATAAGGTGCCATCGACAGCACAGCTGATTATAGAAATAGCACGCACAAATGTCAAACTACATATATAAAAAATATCCGCTAGTACGCCCGTATGTCAAACTCTATATATAAAAAATATGTGAATTCGCCTGTATTTATTTCAATTCGCCACTGCTGTCACCTTGTTAAATACGCCTTGAAATAACATAAGCAGCACTTCTTTCGCACGAAATTAAAACTGTCAAACAGTATATAAAATTTTTCGCATGAAAAAACCATAATTTTTCGCAAATATGAACAGAGTACTAGGCTTAACTGATTGTACCATGATTAAAACTAAAGAAAAGAATTTATTTTTTGGTTGAATAGTTACGTTTTGTCATTTGTTTATGTTTTTGTTCTTATTATAATTGAGGAGCCGCAGAACAAAAGGTCCTTTTTCGCACATTTAACATTTTTGGAATGAGTTTTATTTATTTCGCCCCCCTAAAAAACTGCATGAACCTGGACAAGGCGTATTTAACAAGGTGACAGCAGTGGCGAATTGAAATAAATACAGGCGAATTCACTTATTTTTTATATATAGAGTTTGACATACGGACGTACGGGCGAATATTTTTTATATATGTAGTTTAACATTTGTGCGTGCTATTTCTATAATCAGCTGTGCTGCCGATGGCACCTTATTAAATGCACCTTGAACCTGGAAATGGTAACAAGTTTCTTAATTATAGATACATCTAACTGCCTTAAGTCACCACATTAAATGTTAAGGATGTCATTTTAATATCAGAAAAAGAACCATTTGTTAAAAAATAAAGAAAAAAAGTATGTTTTGTTAAAAACAAAATTAAAATGTATTTTTTATGCGTTTCTTTTAACGATAATATTTTAAATGAATGTTTTTAATCGTGAAAAATTACGCACATTATACATTGAAATTAAATATTTTTTTTTCGTTTTATACTAGTGTTGTACGTTTTGTTAAGCACAATTTTTTTAGAACCCATTTACTTAGTAATAAAATTAAAGAAATGTTGCTGACTTGATTGTTTCTAAAAGATTTCAAGCCAAATATTATAAAAATACCAATTTCTGAAAAGATACGAAAAAGTACCTTTTGTTCTGCGGCTCTTCAATTAAAGTACTTAACCCTCCGTTACTTCGTTACTACAACTGATCTGTAGTGCGATTCACTAACTTTTATAACGATAATCGTATCGTTAAAATAAATATAACGAAAATTTATCGAATTTGCTATTCAGTAACATTTTTAACGACATTCGCTGTCGGTTGAAGTCAGCTGTTACTTAAAGCAGTTTTTTTTTTCGTTATGTTAGCGACAATAATTTAAGTTGTGTTTATTTAATCGATAAAGTGTATTTGCAATTTTTTCTTCGTCATCTTCATCTTTTGTAGCTGGAACTATCGTAAAAATAATGGAAACACAATTTTATTTACTTAACTTATAAATATTTACAATAAAATATAAAAAATAAGCTGAAAAATAGGGAAATTTGAAGATTATACTACTAATTATTCACCTGGAAGAAGTACTTATTTTTGTTCCCGATGTCCCAAAAGTAATCCTTTACATTTTGGACTGAAATAAGTTATTTTGCTAGTAGAATTATTTATAAAATTATGTATTTACTAAAAAAAATAAATAAAAAAAAGTAAGTCGCAGCCAAGTGTCGAACCAACAACCTTCCGATTGCTAGTCAACGTTGTACTCACTACACCACTGGTTAATTATTTCATTTTGTGTCAAATAATGGTTTTCTACTTTTCGCTTATTTTGATATTTTGTAGACAGAGATGTCATATCTTAAACAATCGTTAAAAATAAATTACTGAATCACACTATCGTTACTGCAAGCGATTATTTATGTCGATAAACATTACGATTGTCGGTTCGTTAAAAGTTAGTGAATCGCACTACTGGTTGATACAGGCAAACATTTTTTTATTGTAAATTTTTTTAAACACCCTAAATTTATTTTTTGATAAAATAATATTTTTACTGCCATTTTTTCGTATTACTCTTTTAAATACATTGGTCCATAATCATAGTCTAACACTAAAGTCGGTTCTTTTTAAAAACAACTTTAAAATAAAAACATGCTTTTTATTAATTTGCAACCATAGTCAAAATTAAAGTATGTTTTAAATTGAACCGACTTTAACTGGGTGCCACCGCAAATGTAGAAACTGTTTTCATACAATATACAACAAAAAACAGACAAGTGGGACCGCTGAACAGCTGATATACAAAATTAAAAAAAAAATCCAAAAAACGTAAACAATAAAAGTAACCGGACATCTAAAGAAAGAAAGTTGTTTGTTGTGGAAAAATGGAAAAGATAAGATTAATATCATAATTACGATATTTTGGTACTAATTTTATTGATAACTGTTCAATAATTGCAAAATCTCTACCAATATCTTGTAACTTAAACATTTTTTACTTTGTGACGAACTTTTTTACTCGGCGAAGAATAGCTGATGCTGCTGTTAAACGAGTTAAAAACAACTTCAGCTAGTTTTATATTTAGAGTCGACTTCAGCGTCAGAAGTATACGTTAACTTGTCTATGATAGACCTAAAGTCCACTCTAAAGTAAAGTCGAGTTTAATTCTCTTAAAATGTACTTTATTTTTGACTATGATTATGGGCCATTGCATTTAATATTGTTTTTATGTTTTCGAAATAAAAAGTGAAGAGATTATTTTGAAACACGCCTTTTTTATTGATATCAATTTGATACATTGCGACTAGTCTCGATTGAAAATGATTGCGACTAACGGCACAAAGTATACAGAGGCGTCAAATTTGACAGTTCAAAAACACTAAAATCAGCTTTTTTTGAAATTGTTTCGATAGAAAGAGAAAACAAATTTGCGGTTTAATACAGACAGTGCGTTAAAACAAACAACTATATAAATAAGCACAAAACCAAACCAGTTGAAATTGTTTCGAGCGAAAGAGAAAAATATATTTTTTTTTGCCGTGTCGCCTCTGTATACTTTGTGCTAACGGAGTGTTAAAGAAGGACACAAAATTCGTGGTTTTATTTTCAGTTTAACATTTAAATAGGAATTATTCGGTTAATCGAGTAATTTAAAATTAACCGATTAAATCTAAACCCCGATTAATTATTTGCTCGATTAAACCAGAAACCCGATTAATTGAATACCCTAGTATATATCAACAGCTTTTATTTAAAATAATAAAAAAAAAATTTTTATTTAAGTTTTTATTTTTTCATAAAAATTTATATTGATGATACGTTTTTTTGATTCACAATTCAAAAAAACGTAAGCCACATATCTTAAAGTGTGCTTTAAAAAAATTATTTTTTTTTATAAAATATATTTCTAGTTTCATTGTAATTAGATTTTAAAATTTTGTTTCAATATCTCAAGTACTTTTCATTTTATATCGTTTTTTGCTTCTCCTATAAACTTATGAAAAGTGATGTTACGTTATATTGCATTTTAGGTGACGATATATTACTTCCAAATTTTATTGTAATGTCTGTAACTGTTCAAATTTTACATTAATTCAAAGTTTTTATTTTTCTTGATGGAAAATCACCTTTTTAAAATATTGTTAGATTTTAAGATAAATGACGTCCGAAAAAACACAAAATTAATTCATTTCACTAAAAAATCCAAAAATAGTAAAAAACTAAAATTTTTAAGCTACAAAGTGATTTTTGACAGCTATTTAAAGTGCATTGATATGTTCACAAGAGTTATTCAGATTTACCGTAGCTACAACTTTGCTTAGTTATTCTAAAAAAATTTTCTTCCTATATTTTTTCAACAAAAGTGCACGAAAAAGCTATTTTTTGGAAAAAAAATTTATTTGGCGGACTCTTAGCTATATTATTGCCATATAAAGTTAAGCCGTATCACAAAGTGTGAATTGGCTGTTAACCAAAAACTGATGACACCTTTTTTAGAGGCCCCACTGATTTTCAGAAACTTTGGGGCCCATAAAAAAAAATTGGTCACCAAAATGTACAAACTGAGTATAGGGTTTTACTACCCTTTGGTAGTAGAGTCGAACCTATACTATCATGATCTTGTGTTTTTCCAAAAGTCTTCATTTGTTGCATAGTGTTATTAGTAGTGTTTATAAAAAACCGACTTTTTAAAAAACCGGTTTGTCGGTTAACCGAAAATTGGCCTTTTTTAGAAAACCGGTTTTTCGGTTTACCGACATCGAAAAAACCGGTTAAACCGGTTAACCGTCATATATATGTAGAAAACATTAAATGTCCAATAAAGTATACACAACTTTGAAATTTTTAATTTTTAGTAGCCAGGAATAATGGTTAATATTAAATATACAAAAGTGCAAAGTCCATTCCATTTTGTAAAAATTTCAAAATTATTATCTCAGTCAAATGGAATTGAGTATAAATATTTTACTAAATATATAATACTTGTTTTAATTATTGTTTTTTTCATTAAATTTCAACCAAAAAATGTAAAATTAATTAAATATTTAATAATTTTGATATTTATTATCACCTCGAATTTTTGATATGAAACAGAAAATGTTACAAGTCCCAAAAAAGGACCTATAAGATGCAAACGCGCTTCTTCTTAGCTGTGATTATTTGTTATTATAAATCATACCAAATAACTAATAAAACTCCATTATCAGATTTCAAATCATGGATTTCAATATTTCTGAATAGGACTTTGTACACTAAGCTAACGAAATGATTAATAAAGTAAAATTTTAAGAACAAAACACACGAATGAAGTCAAATTTATTGAAAGAAGGTATGTACATTAAATTCAATTTAACGTTTCGTAAAATCATCACAAAATTTATAATGAATCATTATTAAAATTTAGTTTAACTTCTAGAATTATGCGGAATTTAATTTTTAATAGTTTCAATATGTGCAATTTATTCTGAAAAAGTTTTTCAGTAAACTCATCATCCTCTACTATTTAGAATAATTGTAATTCTTAAAAATATTAATCTAAAGAGGTTTGTATTGTAAATCAGCAGTATAGGTTTCAAATCAGACCGAATGTTTGATATAATGTGTACACAATGAATATAAAAAATGCACAAAAACATTAGATTTAATAATTTAAGTCTCAAATTTTAAAAACCGGTTAACCGAGTGATAAAAACCGAATAAACCGGTTAACCGAAAATCAACATTTTAAATTAACCGGTTCGCAAAAAACCGAGATTTCAAAGAAAAACCGGTTTTTCGGTTAACGGATAACCGGGTTTATAAACACTAGTTATTAGCCATAATTTAAGTAAGAATTTTTTTTGCAATTTGCATATGAAATTTATAACAAAATATTCAGTATTTATTGTATAACATTTTTTTTTAACGCTTTATTGATTTATTGAATCTGTCTATTTTGACCTTACAATAAGTATTTAAATCTTATAACTAAAATTAAAACTACTAAATTTAAAAAAAAATGTTGTATTTTATTAGAAAACTTTTAAAGTAATTTTTTATTTTACAATAAAATTTAATAAATAATGATAATAGTAGTAAAGAATTATAATAATAGTAAAGAATTATAAATATAATATGTTCCGTCAAGCCCGACAATATTTTGTCGGGCTTGACTTGTCAATACCCTAAACTCAGAAAATGAGCAAAATAATTTCTCTTTAAAATTTCAATAAGAAATTTTCGGTCCATAATTTTTATGACTAATTACACTATGCATCAAATTTCGGGTCATTAAATCTTTCCCGAACGAGAGCAACGGGAAGTGATAGTAGAACATCAGTAGACCAAAACCCCCAAAGAGTTTTAAAAAGTTAGCTCGTATTTTAAAGTTATGCGCCTTTAAAGTTCAGCTTTTTTGAGTAAAAATTTTTCATATATGGGGCATTTCACGTCAAGTGAACCAACTTTTGAAATCGATGTCTTCCGATCGCGAATGAAATTTGCACCAATGTTAGTTCTATTGGATAGTAATTCGGACACCATTTTTCAACAAGATCGGTCAAGAACTCTCTGAGTTATAGGAGGTCAAAATTTGACATTTTGGCCAAACAGGTGTTTTTTTTATCCATATAACTTATTACCTATTGTTCTTAGCAAAATGTGTCCCAAATAGTTTAGATAGCTATTTATGCAATCTTTCGAAAAAAAAATTAAAAAAATTTAATAAAATATTTTTGATTTTTTTTTTTTAAATCAAAAATATTTTTGACATTTTTTTTCAAAATGGGCCCTTTTTATTTTTATTTTTTGTTTTTTTTTAAGAAAGCTTAGGTCTTTTCCTAAGCGACCTAAATGGTCGCTTAGTGGGATGCGAGTGGGATATCTATCAAAAAAAATATTTTGTAACTCAAGATTTAAAATTTTTGAATTTTTTTGCAAAATCAAAAACATTGTTGACTTTTTTTAAAAAAATGGACCCATTTTTTAATTTTTATTTTGCTCAGAAGAAAGCTTATGTGTTTTCCTTTAACACCCTTTTTGTCGCTTAGTGGGATGCGAGTGGGATATCTATAAAAAAAATGTTTTGTAACTCAAGACATACAATTTTTTACTTTTTTTTGGAAAAATCAAAAACCTTTTTGACTTTTTTTTCCAAAATGGACTCTTTTTTTTATTAATTTTTTTTCTCAAAAGAAAGCTTAGGTCTTTTCCTTTAAAACCTTTTTGGTCGCTTAGTGGGATGCGAGTGGGATATCTATCAAAATAAATGTTTTGTAACTCAAGACAAATGTTTTTAAATTGATTTTTTTTCATATTTGTGTGTAAGTGTTTCTAAAACCTTAAAAATAAAAACCACAACAACTGACCGAATAGCCACTGGAGGGGTGCAATATGAGGCCGACCGCTATTAATTTTCCACCCCCAAAATTTGTCTGAGTTTTGTATCTTGCGGCTTTTTTAGTCAATCCTAGAGGTAGTTTTCAGCGCACGTGATTTTCATTGTTAAAATATCAGGTGCCCCAGAAACAAATTTTTGGAATCAAGTGGAAATATTTTATGGCCCTTCTCCGAAGTACGAGTTTATTTATTATTTTATGACATTTGACTTTAAGAAGTGGGTGGAGAGGTAGAAGTTGACAGGTAGGTTATTTATATGGTGGTTTATTTTTATTATTATTTGTAACATTTGGTTAAACTAGGTACTTTAGTATGTAAGCCCTTCTTGACCCTAATAAAAGATTTTAGACTCATTCATGAAAACGTACTACCTATATGATCTTAAAAAACTATTTATTGTCATTCTGAAGACATACGGAAATCAGTTTTTTAGAAACAGCGTTAAGTTAAGACGTGTGTTATTTACATAAATACTTACAAAATTCAAAATGTCTACGACTTCTAAAAAGGCTAAGGTTGAAAATGAAATTTATTCGTCTTTTTGTTTTAATCCCTTTAACAAAATGAAGCACAGATCATCAGATATGCGAAATATTTCCGACGGCTTATTAAAAAAAATTCCCTACGCTGTCAAAACGATTGAAAATTTGTGGATCATGCAGGAAAGAGCTCGGAAAGTTGAACGAATTACCGAATTTGAATAGTAATGAGCCTTGCGTTGAAGTTATTCCAGATAAAGACAAAAGTAATTCCGAGAATGAAGACAGAACTGTTGATGATGATGGTTATTCTAACTTTTCAAATTCAACGAATGAGTGTCGAAACCAATACCATAAGGATGCAGTAGAAGTTCTTGAACAAATAAAAGAGAAATACAAAACGCACAGAGTGAAGCTGAAAGAATTCAACTTCTCACGCTTGCTCCAAGAACATGGAGTTCTGCAAAAACAATGACTGAGTTTGGAACGTCTCAACGAAAAGCAAGAATTGCTAAACAATTGGTTGCTGAGCATGGGATTCTCACACTCCCAAACAAAAAGAAGGGAAAAACTTTGGAGTGCGATACTAAATCTCTAATAACTCAGTTTTATCAGCGAGATGATATGAGTCGCCTGATGCCAAGGATGAAAGACTGGATGTCTGTACGAATCGATGGCAAGAAAGTTCAAATGCAGAAGAGAATGGTTCTCTGTAACCTGAATGAATTATTCGCAACATTTCAATCTGAATACGAGGATGTCAAAATTGGATTCACAAAATTTACACAACTGAGGCCAAAACATTGCGTTTTGGCAGGAAGCAGCGGAACTCACACAGTATGTGTTTGTATTTACCATGAAAATGTTAAATTGATGTTGAAGGAAATCAACTTAAATTACTTAAAAGATGATTCATCAGAAGATTTACACCATTACCGCGATTGCCTTAAATTGACTATGTGCCCTAATGCTAAGACTTCTTGCCACTTAGGTGAATGTTCGAATTGCCCGGAAACCACATCCATCAAAGAAAATTTAATCAACTCTTTTGATCGAGAATGTATTGAGGAGTTAAAATTTGAATCTTGGCTTCAGACTGAAAGATGCACACTGAAAACCATAATTTTAAATGTGGATGATTTTGTGGAAGAACTGTGTAGAGGATTGCTAAATTTGAGAACCCATGACTTTTTAGTCAAAGAGCAGTGGTCATTCTTCAAGGACTTGAAAACACATTTGAAGTCTGGTGAATTCATTATTTCATTTGATTTCGCAGAGAACTATAAATATGTTCTTCAGGATTCCATACAAGCATTCCACTTCAATAATGACCAAGCAACTATATTCACAGTAGTTATTTACTACACGAAAGAAGAAAACCTGGAACACAAAAGTATGGCAATCATATCCGACGATTTAAAACATGACACCGTTGCAGTTTATGAGTACCAGAAGATAATACTAAATTATCTAAAATCAAAATTTACAGTAGAAAAGGTATACTACGTTTCGGACGGAGCTCGTCAACATTTTAAAAACAAAAGTAGCTTCGCAAATCTTACAGCTCATGAAAAAGATTTTGGAATGCCAGCTGAGTGGCATTTTCATCCTACTGCTCATGGTAAAGGAGCATGTGATGGTATTGGAGCAAACCTCAAAAGAAATGCAGCGAAGTATAGCCTCCAGTGCTATCATCAAGATCGCATCTTAGATGCGACTGCTTTATTCCATTGGGCAAAGAATTATTGTAAAGAAACTAAAATAGTTTTTAGTAGCAAAGAGGATCATGAGGAAACATTGAAAACACTAAAGAGCAGATTCGATGCTGCGGTAACAATCGATGGCACTGCTCAATACCATGCTTTCATACCGCTTGTCGATGGAAGACTCAAATTAAAAAAGTTTTCTGCATCTACTCAATGCGATTTCTTTCCAAAGCCAAAAAAGAAGCCAGCAGCGAAATCAGTAGCTGAATCTAATAATGCCAAGAAAGGATTGACAAAAAAAAGCAGCTAATAAAGGTGACAAATAAGGAGGATAAAAGTATGGATATTTGAAAATTTAAAAACTTCATAAATTAAGTGTAAAAATAGTTATTATATAAATTGATCTATTGTGATTAAGATTAAATTTTACTAAATTATTCATCTTTTTATTATTATATATTAAATTAATTATTATTACAAATAAATAACAAAATTAAATTATTCAACATTTCCATAGAAAAAAAGTGATTTTTATTCCTGAGGTTAACATATTATGGGTATTACAGTATCGAGGCTATGAAATTTTAGTTGGGTATGTTACATACCATCGGAAAGGCTAATGTGTCTAGTTTCTCTGCGTAAGTTTAATTTTTAAGGTTTACACACAAATATGAAAAAAATTAAAATAGTGCAAATTTAAAAACCTTTGTCTTGAGTTACAAAACATTTATTTTGATAGATATCCCACTCGCATCCCACTAAGCGACCAAAAAGGTTTTAAAGGAAAAGACCTAAGCTTTCTTTTGAGAAAAAAAAATTAATAAAAAAAGAGTCCATTTTGGAAAAAAAAAGTCAAAAAGGTTTTTGATTTTTCAAAAAAAAGTAAAAAATTGTATGTCTTGAGTTACAAAACATTTTTTTTTATAGATATCCCACTCGCATCCCACTGAGCGACAAAAAGGGTGTTAAAGGATAAACACATAAGCTTCTGAGCAAAAAAAAAAAAATTAAAAAATGGGTCCATTTTTTTAAAAAAAGTCAACAAAGTTTTTGGTTTTGCAAAAAAATTCAAAAATTTTAAATCTTGAGTTACAAAATATTTCTTTTGATAAATATCCCACTCGCATCCCACTAAGCAACCATACAGGTCGCTTAGGAAAAGACCTAAGCTTTCTTAAAAAAAATAAAAAAAAAATAAAAAGGGCCCATTTTGAAAAAAAAGTCAAAAATATTTTTGATTTAAAAAAAAAAATCATAACTATTTTATTAAATTTTTTTAATTTTTTTTTTCGAAAGATTGCATAAATAGCTATCTAAACTATTTGGGACACATTTTGCTAAGAACAATAGGTAATAAGTTATATGGATAAAAAAACACCTGTTTGGCCAAAATGTCAAATTTTGACCTCCTATAACTCAGAGAGTTCTTGACCGATCTTGTTGAAAAATGGTGTCCGAATTTCTATCCAATAGAACTAAAATTGGTGCAAATTTCATCGCGATCGGAAGACATCGATTTCAAAAGTTGGTTCACTTGACGTGAAATGCCCCATATATTTAATTTTTAAAATTTATTTGTATTTTTTTTACATAGTTTATATAAAAATGAACTACATTATATAGTTCGAAGTCTTTTCTGCTCTGGTGGATGCTCTGTAGAACCAGAATTTGAAGTAGACAAATTTTGTAGTTCACTTCCTGTGTTTTCTTCTCCTTCATCATCGTAATGCAAGTTCTTGCTCCACTAACAAATTTCCGCTAATACAGCATCGGAAGACTTTTTTCCTCGATATCTGCAAAAATTGTGTTAAAATGTATTGTATTTCAAATGGCATTGCAATTTGGTGGTACTGTTCACCTTGTTCATCTGATTCGGTCGCTAGTTGCTGACCGAAGTAGTCTAGATGATGATGTAGGTAATGAATTTTGAGCGTCATATTAACGCCTATTTTAGAAAAAGCATTCATCATTGCGTTAACAGATCTCTGATAGCTGTCAGACCTATTTTTACCCAACAACCCGCCAATAACCTCTTTGATTGATTGCCAAGCAATCAATTCGTTTTTATTTAAAATATTATCAAATTCCTGATTTTTGACCAGCTTCCGAATGTCTGGACCATTCACAACACCTAAAGGAAGAAATGTTATAAAAAAATATATATTTTAATCAAGAAAAATATACTTATTTTAAATGTTTTACCTTCTTTTAATTTACTTTCAGTGAGTCGGGGGAAAATTTTTGCTAAAGTAGTGTACTTCATCCCTCTTAACCACAGTTTTCAGAAAACTTTTTACTATACCGAGTTTTATATGTAATGGTGGTAATAAAACTTTGTCTTGAGGTACTTAATACTATTCGATACTTTTAACGGATTTTTTAAATTTAAAAACGATATATTTTTCTGCTTTTCTGTAATGTATTAGCAGACATCACTCCTTTTTAGAAACATTTTAGGTTTACAAGATTATACAATAAATATTTTGAACTTTTTAACTATTATTCCATTTTTTTTTTAATAATATTTTATTTTGATTTGAAAATTGTTTACGCTAAGAGTTGCATTTCAAATATTGATTTGAGTTGTATTTATAGTAGAGATGCATTTCTTGCACCATAACAGTTAAATTTAAATAAATTAAATTGTAAAAATACAAGTCTAAAAGTATTGAGTAACTACTTTTGAGTATTGAGTACTCAAACAATATGGCAAATACTCGATACACGATACCCACTACTCAATACTTTTACAGCAATATTCAGCAATTCTCCAAAAATTGGTAATTGCGTATCTAAGTACCAAAAACTATAAAAATAAAAAAATAAATATGCAAAAAGTGTTAAAATTAATGAATTTTAAGTATATTAGGACTAGAACATTCAACTAAAATGACTTTATATAAATATTGACTTACTTCAATAGATTATTCATAAAATATATGGGGCATTTCACGTCAAGTGAACCAAATTTTGAAATCGATGTCTTCCGATCGCGATGAAATTTGCACCAATTTTTAAGAAAGGTTAGTTCTATTGGATAGTAATTCGGACACCATTTTTTAACAAGATCGGTCAAGAACTCTCTGAGTTATAGGAGGTCAAAATTTGACATTTTGGCCAAACAGGTGTTTTTTTTTATCCATATAACTTATTACCTATTGTTCTTAGCAAAATGTGTCCCAAATAGTTTAGATAGCTATTTATGCAATCTTTCGAAAAAAAAAAATTAAAAAAATTTAATAAAATATTTTTGATTTTTTTTTTTAAATCAAAAATATTTTTGACTTTTTTTTTTCAAAATGGGCCCTTTTTATTTTTATTTTTTTTTTTTATTTTTTTTAAGAAAGCTTAGGTCCTAAGCGACCATATGGTCGCTTAGTGGGATATCTATCAAAAAAAATATTTTGTAACTCAAGATTTAAAATTTTTGAATTTTTTTGCAAAATCAAAAACTTTGTTGACTTTTTTTAAAAAAATGGACCCATTTGTTAATTTTTTTTTTTTGCTCAGAAGAAAGCTTATGTGTTTTCCTTTAACACCCTTTTTGTCGCTTGGTGGGATGCGAGTGGGATATCTATAAAAAAAATGTTTTGTAACTCAAGACATACAATTTTTTACTTTTTTTTGAAAAATCAAAAACCTTTTTGACTTTTTTTTGCCAAAATGGACTCTTTTTTATTAATTTTTTTTTCTCAAAAGAAAGCTTAGGTCTTTTCCTTTAAAACCTTTTTGGTCGCTTAGTGGGATGCGAGTGGGATATCTATCAAAATAAATGTTTTGTAACTCAAGACAAAGGTTTTTAAATTTGCACTATTTTAATTTTTTTCATATTTGTGTGTAAACCTTAAAAATTAAACTTACGCAGAGAAACTAGACACATTAGCCTTTCCGATGGTATGTAACATACCCAACTAAAATTTCATAGCCTCGATACTGTAATACCCATAATATGTTAACCTCAGGAATAAAAATCACTTTTTTTCTATGGAAATGTTGAATAATTTAATTTTGTTATTTATTTGTAATAATAATTAATTTAATATATAATAATAATAATAAAAAGATGAATAATTTAGTAAAATTTAATCTTAATCACAATAGATCAATTTATATAATAACTATTTTTACACTTAATTTATGAAGTTTTTAAATTTTCAAATATCCATACTTTTATCCTCCTTATTTGTCACCTTTATAATAATTCTTTGCCCAATGGAAAAAGCAGTCGCATCTAAGATGCGATCTTGATGAGAGCACTGGAGGCTATACTTCGCTGCATTTCTTTTGAGGTTTGCTCCAATACCATCACATGCTCCTTTACCATGAGCAGTAGGATGAAAATGCCACTCAGCTGGCATTCCAAAATCTTTTTCATGAGCTGTAAGATTTGCGAAGCTACTTTTGTTTTTAAAATGTTGACGAGCTCCGTCCGAAACGTAGTATACCTTTTCTACTGTAAATTTTGATTTTAGATAATTTAGTATTATCTTCTGGTACTCATAAACTGCAACGGTGTCATGTTTTAAATCGTCGGATATGATTGTCATACTTTTGTGTTCCAGGTTTTCTTCTTTCATGTAGTAAATAACTACTGTGAATATAGTTGTTTGGTCGTTATTGAAGTGGAATGCTTGTATGGAATCCTGAAGAACATATTTATAGTTCTCTGCGAAATCAAATGAAATAATGAATTCACCAGACTTCAAATGTGTTTTCAAGTCCTTGAAGAATGACCACTGCTCTTTGACTAAAAAGTCATGGGTTCTCAAATTTAGCAATCCTCTACACAGTTCTTCCACAAAATCATCCACATTTAAAATTATGGTTTTCAGTGTGCATCTTTCAGTCTGAAGCCAAGATTCAAATTTTAACTCCTCAATACATTCTCGATCAAAAGAGTTGATTAAATTTTCTTTGATGGATGTGGTTTCCGGGCAATTCGAACATTCACCTAAGTGGCAAGAAGTTGTAGCATTAGGGCACATAGTCAATTTAAGGTAATCGCGGTAATGGTGTAAATCTGATGAATCATCTTTTAAGTAATTTAAGTTGATTTCCTTCAACATCAATTTAACATTTTCATGGTAAATACAAACACATACTGTGTGAGTTCCGCTGCTTCCTGCCAAAACGCAATGTTTTGGCCTCAGTTGTGTAAATTTTGTGAATCCAATTTTGACATCCTCGTATTGAGATTGAAATGTTGCGAATAATTCATTCAGGTTACAGAGAACCATTCTCTTCGGCATTTGAACTTTCTTGCCATCGATTCGTACAGACATCCAGTCTTTCATCCCTGGCTTCAGGCGACTCATATCATCTCGCTGATAAAACTGAGTTATTAGAGATTTAGTATCGCACTCCAAAGTTTTTCCCTTCTTTTTGTTTGGGAGTGTGAGAATCCCATGCTCAGCAACCAATTGTTTAGCAATTCTTGCTTTTCGTTGAGACGTTCCAAACTCAGTCATTGTTTTTGCAGAACTCCATGTTCTTGGAGCAAGCGTGAGAAGTTGAATTCTTTCAGCTTCACTCTGTGACGTTTTGTATTTCTCTTTTATTTGTTCAAGAACTTCTACTGCATCCTTATGGTATTGGTTTCGACACTCATTCGTTGAATTTGAAAAGTTAGAATAACCATCATCATCAACAGTTCTGTCTTCATTCTCGGAATTACTTTTGTCTTCATCTGGAATAACTTCAACGCAAGGCTCATTACTATTCAAATTCGGTAATTCGTTCAACTTTCCGAGCTCTTTCCTGCATGATCCACAAATTTTCAATCGTTTTGACAGCGTAGGGAATTTTTTTAATAAGCCGTCGGAAATATTTCGCATATCTGATGATATGTGCTTCATTTTGTTAAAGGGATTAAAACAAAAAGACGAATAAATTTCATTTTCAACCTTAGCCTTTTTAGAAGTCGTAGACATTTTGAATTTTGTAAGTATTTATGTAAATAACACACGTCTTAACTTTAACGCTGTTTCTAAAAAACTGATTTCCGTATGTCTTCAGAATGACAATAAATAGTTTTTTAAGATCATATAGGTAGTACGTTTTAATGAATGAGTCTAAAATCTTTTATTAGGGTCAAGAAGGGCTTACATACTAAAGTACCTAGTTTAACCAAATGTTACAAATAATAATAAAAATAAACCACCATATAAATAACCTACCTGTCAACTTCTACCTCTCCACCCACTTCTTAAAGTCAAATGTCATAAAATAATAAATAAACTGGTACTGGTACGGAGAAGGGCCATAAAATATTTCCACTTGATTCCAAAAATTTGTTTCTGGGGCACCTGATATTTTAACAATGAAAATCACGTGCGCTGAAAACTACCTCTAGGATTGACTAAAAAAGCCGCAAGATACAAAACTCAGACAAATTTTGGGGGTGGAAAATTAATAGCGGTCGGCCTCATATTGCACCCCTCCAGTGGCTATTATCGGTCAGTTGTTGTGGTTTTTATTTTTAAGGTTTTAGAAACACTTACACACAAATATGAAAAAAAATCAATTTAAAAACATTTGTCTTGAGTTACAAAACATTTATTTTGATAGATATCCCACTCGCATCCCACTAAGCGACCAAAAAGGTTTTAAAGGAAAAGACCTAAGCTTTCTTTTGAGAAAACAAAATTAATAAAAAAAGAGTCCATTTTGGAAAAAAAAGTCAAAAAGGTTTTTGATTTTTCAAAAAAAAGTAAAAAATTGTATGTCTTGAGTTACAAAACATTTTTTTTATAGATATCCCACTCGCATCCCACTAAGCGACAAAAAGGGTGTTAAAAGAAAACACATAAGCTTTCTTCTGAGCAAAAAAAAAATTAAAAAATGGGTCCATTTTTTTAAAAAAAGTCAACAATGTTTTTGATTTTGCAAAAAAATTCAAAAATTTTAAATCTTGAGTTACAAAATATTTTTTTTGATAGATATCACACTCGCATCCCACTAAGCGACCATATAGGTCGCTTAGGAAAAGACTTAAGCTTTCTTAAAAAAAATAAAAAAAAAAAATAAAAAGGTCCCATTTTGAAAAAAAAGTCAAAAATATTTTTGATTTAAAAAAAAAATCAAAAATATTTTATTAAATTTTTTTAATTTTTTTTTTCGAAAGATTGCATAAATAGCTATCTAAACTATTTGGGACACATTTTGCTAAGAACAATAGGTAATAAGTAGGGGGCGGATTTTTATGCATTTATTATTGAAAAATATGCGCCTAAAATATGCTTCAAAAAAATCAAAATATGACCTAAAAATTTAAAAATAATGCACTTATATTTTCATGCAGAAACATAAAATAATTAACTATGGATCGCGCAATGTCCAAAAAATACACGTCAGAGTTCCCACTAGTTAAGACTCTTTAAATTATACAAAAATTAAATTGTTAATGTTTTAAAATTAGAAAGGTTCTTCTAATAGTATTCATCATGGGATGAATACTAGTCTTTAAAGCCTGAACTTTAAAATCATCAAAAAACTTAATTAAATGAAGTCGCAGTCATCGATGTCGAAAGAAGTTAATCGGCAAAGTTTGATGACATTTCTATAAGAAATTCAACAAAAAACTTTATGTCGAGACAATTTATTGTCCATTGACGCCAAAAAATAATATTTTTATTAAAAATTGGGATAATATGCATATAAATATGCATTTTGAAGTTAAATATAACAAAACATGCATTACCAATAAAATATGCAAAAATATGCTCTAACAAATCGATGCCATTTTACAGCAAAATGTGTGATTCGGATAGATAATTAGTCTACATTGTATTGGGACGTTCGAGAAAAAACATGCATTTTCATATAAATCCGCCCCCTAGTAATAAGTTATATGGATAAAAAAAAACACCTGTTTGGCCAAAATGTCAAATTTTGACCTCCTATAACTCAGAGAGTTCTTGACCTATCTTGTTGAAAAATGGTGTCCGAATTACTATCCAATAGAACTAACATTGGTGCAAATTTCATCGCGATCGGAAGACATCGATTTCAAAAGTTGGTTCACTTGACGTGAAATGCCCCATATATTTAAGGTGGACCTTATTTTTTTATTTTCGATTTTCCAAAAACGAAGGGCAGTTTTGTGTGAGGTTAGGATAAAAAAAAATCTGAAAAAAATTTGAGCTCGATCGGTTAAAAATTGGAGTGCCGCACGAGGGTCAAAGTTCGTGAGAACGAAATTATGGGTAAATGGATAGAAAAAGGTGCATAACTACTCAGGAGTCACCTGTAGGTAGGTAAAATGTATGAGCAACCCCCATTATTTTCGTACCCCCAATATTTTTCTAGAACAAACATACCCCCTATCTCCAACCGGGGGGGTCCCCATACAAAACAACTGAATTTTCACGAAAATTTTCCAATATAGAAAAAAATATATACAATTACTATTACAATAAAATAAATTAGTTTATTGATGTTATTTATGAATAATTATGTTATGCTATATTAAATTTCTTTTTTCAAAACTCGGATATTTTTTGCGATAATCACCGACAACTTGAATCAAATATTGCTTTTCCTCTTCGTTCCTGCACAATATTTTATTGTAGTCCTCCATCATTTTCACGCCTCTTTCAGCGGTGTCGTTTACTACGTGAATTTTTTCAACAATTTTTAGGGCTTGCTGATAATCTTCGCGCTGTGGCCACGTTTCCGGCGGATATCGTATAAATTCATGCGGCAAGTTGAAGCGTAGAAAAAAGTTTATAGTTTTCACAGTTACGAAAGCGCTCAAGTCATTCGACAAAAATTGCTCAGTTACTTCTGCAAAATTAACCGCAATTTTTTTCATGCTTCGGATAGGTCCTTCATCATCTTCATCCCAATCATCATCTTCTTCTCCAGTTTCTTCATCTTTTTCAAGTTGAACTTCCTTGTCTTTTTCTTCAAGGATTTCTTTTCCATCATATATGCACATAATTGCCAACATTTTTCGTTTTATGTCACACGAAACATCTGAATCAAAGTAGGCGAGAGCTATAGCCTCCTCCGCCAGATACCACAAATGTCTGATAAACTTTGTTACCATTACTTTTGACAAATTCTTATCCAAGTCTGCATATGAGTTGAAGTCCTGATTGGGCGCTTTGACAGCTTCAGTACAGCGATACCAGACTTTCACGTACAGACGAACAATAAACACACAGACATCTCGAATTCCACCAATTGTGACTTTGCCAGTTTAAATTGGTCTCTGAACATAAATATTTTCAGTGAATAAATTGCTTTAGACATCCATCGTGCGTGGTGAATAGGTATGAGTTCTTTAAACTTATATTCGCCAAAATCGCCTCCAAGGAATAAAACAACCAGTTCCAATAGTTCCTTATAGTCGTTACGACGTTGTCTTTTCTGTAGTTGGACCATGCAAAAAGTAATGATGTCATCTGGAGCAGTAATTAATTTCGAAGCAACGATCCCATCGCTCACTCCAGTTTCGAATGCATTCTGATTGATTTTTTCCCAATTCTGCTGGAAACGGCGAAACAGAGAAACATCTGGAGCAAAAGTTTTTCCAATTTTTTCTTTGAACACTGCTCTTAGTACCAATTCATATATGTGTACTGTAATACCCATAATATGTTAACCTCAGGAATAAAAATCACTTTTTTTCTATGGAAATGTTGAATAATTTAATTTTGTTATTTATTTGTAATAATAATTAATTTAATATATAATAATAATAATAAAAAGATGAATAATTTAGTAAAATTTAATCTTAATCACAATAGATCAATTTATATAATAACTATTTTTACACTTAATTTATGAAGTTTTTAAATTTTCAAATATCCATACTTTTATCCTCCTTATTTGTCACCTTTATAATAATTCTTTGCCCAATGGAAAAAGCAGTCGCATCTAAGATGCGATCTTGATGAGAGCACTGGAGGCTATACTTCGCTGCATTTCTTTTGAGGTTTGCTCCAATACCATCACATGCTCCTTTACCATGAGCAGTAGGATGAAAATGCCACTCAGCTGGCATTCCAAAATCTTTTTCATGAGCTGTAAGATTTGCGAAGCTACTTTTGTTTTTAAAATGTTGACGAGCTCCGTCCGAAACGTAGTATACCTTTTCTACTGTAAATTTTGATTTTAGATAATTTAGTATTATCTTCTGGTACTCATAAACTGCAACGGTGTCATGTTTTAAATCGTCGGATATGATTGTCATACTTTTGTGTTCCAGGTTTTCTTCTTTCATGTAGTAAATAACTACTGTGAATATAGTTGTTTGGTCGTTATTGAAGTGGAATGCTTGTATGGAATCCTGAAGAACATATTTATAGTTCTCTGCGAAATCAAATGAAATAATGAATTCACCAGACTTCAAATGTGTTTTCAAGTCCTTGAAGAATGACCACTGCTCTTTGACTAAAAAGTCATGGGTTCTCAAATTTAGCAATCCTCTACACAGTTCTTCCACAAAATCATCCACATTTAAAATTATGGTTTTCAGTGTGCATCTTTCAGTCTGAAGCCAAGATTCAAATTTTAACTCCTCAATACATTCTCGATCAAAAGAGTTGATTAAATTTTCTTTGATGGATGTGGTTTCCGGGCAATTCGAACATTCACCTAAGTGGCAAGAAGTTGTAGCATTAGGGCACATAGTCAATTTAAGGTAATCGCGGTAATGGTGTAAATCTGATGAATCATCTTTTAAGTAATTTAAGTTGATTTCCTTCAACATCAATTTAACATTTTCATGGTAAATACAAACACATACTGTGTGAGTTCCGCTGCTTCCTGCCAAAACGCAATGTTTTGGCCTCAGTTGTGTAAATTTTGTGAATCCAATTTTGACATCCTCGTATTGAGATTGAAATGTTGCGAATAATTCATTCAGGTTACAGAGAACCATTCTCTTCGGCATTTGAACTTTCTTGCCATCGATTCGTACAGACATCCAGTCTTTCATCCCTGGCTTCAGGCGACTCATATCATCTCGCTGATAAAACTGAGTTATTAGAGATTTAGTATCGCACTCCAAAGTTTTTCCCTTCTTTTTGTTTGGGAGTGTGAGAATCCCATGCTCAGCAACCAATTGTTTAGCAATTCTTGCTTTTCGTTGAGACGTTCCAAACTCAGTCATTGTTTTTGCAGAACTCCATGTTCTTGGAGCAAGCGTGAGAAGTTGAATTCTTTCAGCTTCACTCTGTGACGTTTTGTATTTCTCTTTTATTTGTTCAAGAACTTCTACTGCATCCTTATGGTATTGGTTTCGACACTCATTCGTTGAATTTGAAAAGTTAGAATAACCATCATCATCAACAGTTCTGTCTTCATTCTCGGAATTACTTTTGTCTTCATCTGGAATAACTTCAACGCAAGGCTCATTACTATTCAAATTCGGTAATTCGTTCAACTTTCCGAGCTCTTTCCTGCATGATCCACAAATTTTCAATCGTTTTGACAGCGTAGGGAATTTTTTTAATAAGCCGTCGGAAATATTTCGCATATCTGATGATATGTGCTTCATTTTGTTAAAGGGATTAAAACAAAAAGACGAATAAATTTCATTTTCAACCTTAGCCTTTTTAGAAGTCGTAGACATTTTGAATTTTGTAAGTATTTATGTAAATAACACACGTCTTAACTTTAACGCTGTTTCTAAAAAACTGATTTCCGTATGTCTTCAGAATGACAATAAATAGTTTTTTAAGATCATATAGGTAGTACGTTTTAATGAATGAGTCTAAAATCTTTTATTAGGGTCAAGAAGGGCTTACATACTAAAGTACCTAGTTTAACCAAATGTTACAAATAATAATAAAAATAAACCACCATATAAATAACCTACCTGTCAACTTCTACCTCTCCACCCACTTCTTAAAGTCAAATGTCATAAAATAATAAATAAACTGGTACTTCGGAGAAGGGCCATAAAATATTTCCACTTGATTCCAAAAATTTGTTTCTGGGGCACCTGATATTTTAACAATGAAAATCACGTGCGCTGAAAACTACCTCTAGGATTGACTAAAAAAGCCGCAAGATACAAAACTCAGACAAATTTTGGGGGTGGAAAATTAATAGCGGTCGGCCTCATATTGCACCCCTCCAGTGGCTATTATCGGTCAGTTGTTGTGGTTTTTATTTTTAAGGTTTTAGAAAAACTTACACACAAATATGAAAAAAAATCAATTTAAAAACATTTGTCTTGAGTTACAAAACATTTATTTTGATAGATATCCCACTCGCATCCCACTAAGCGACCAAAAAGGTTTTAAAGGAAAAGACCTAAGCTTTCTTTTGAGAAAACAAAATTAATAAAAAAAGAGTCCATTTTGGAAAAAAAAGTCAAAAAGGTTTTTGATTTTTCAAAAAAAAGTAAAAAATTGTATGTCTTGAGTTACAAAACATTTTTTTTATAGATATCCCACTCGCATCCCACTAAGCGACAAAAAGGGTGTTAAAAGAAAACACATAAGCTTTCTTCTGAGCAAAAAAAAAATTAAAAAATGGGTCCATTTTTTTAAAAAAAGTCAACAATGTTTTTGATTTTGCAAAAAAATTCAAAAATTTTAAATCTTGAGTTACAAAATATTTTTTTTGATAGATATCACACTCGCATCCCACTAAGCGACCATATAGGTCGCTTAGGAAAAGACTTAAGCTTTCTTAAAAAAAATAAAAAAAAAAAATAAAAAGGTCCCATTTTGAAAAAAAAGTCAAAAATATTTTTGATTTAAAAAAAAAATCAAAAATATTTTATTAAATTTTTTTAATTTTTTTTTTCGAAAGATTGCATAAATAGCTATCTAAACTATTTGGGACACATTTTGCTAAGAACAATAGGTAATAAGTAGGGGGCGGATTTTTATGCATTTATTATTGAAAAATATGCGCCTAAAATATGCTTCAAAAAAATCAAAATATGACCTAAAAATTTAAAAATAATGCACTTATATTTTCATGCAGAAACATAAAATAATTAACTATGGATCGCGCAATGTCCAAAAAATACACGTCAGAGTTCCCACTAGTTAAGACTCTTTAAATTATACAAAAATTAAATTGTTAATGTTTTAAAATTAGAAAGGTTCTTCTAATAGTATTCATCATGGGATGAATACTAGTCTTTAAAGCCTGAACTTTAAAATCATCAAAAAACTTAATTAAATGAAGTCGCAGTCATCGATGTCGAAAGAAGTTAATCGGCAAAGTTTGATGACATTTCTATAAGAAATTCAACAAAAAACTTTATGTCGAGACAATTTATTGTCCATTGACGCCAAAAAATAATATTTTTATTAAAAATTGGGATAATATGCATATAAATATGCATTTTGAAGTTAAATATAACAAAACATGCATTACCAATAAAATATGCAAAAATATGCTCTAACAAATCGAAATCCGCCCCCTAGTAATAAGTTATATGGATAAAAAAAAACACCTGTTTGGCCAAAATGTCAAATTTTGACCTCCTATAACTCAGAGAGTTCTTGACCTATCTTGTTGAAAAATGGTGTCCGAATTACTATCCAATAGAACTAACATTGGTGCAAATTTCATCGCGATCGGAAGACATCGATTTCAAAAGTTGGTTCACTTGACGTGAAATGCCCCATATATTTAAGGTGGACCTTATTTTTTTATTTTCGATTTTCCAAAAACGAAGGGCAGTTTTGTGTGAGGTTAGGATAAAAAAAAATCTGAAAAAATTTGAGCTCGATCGGTTAAAAATTGGAGTGCCGCACGAGGGTCAAAGTTCGTGAGAACGAAATTATGGGTAAATGGATAGAAAAAGGTGCATAACTACTCAGGAGTCACCTGTAGGTAGGTAAAATGTATGAGCAACCCCCATTATTTTCGTACCCCCAATATTTTTCTAGAACAAACATACCCCCTATCTCCAACCGGGGGGGTCCCCATACAAAACAACTGAATTTTCACGAAAATTTTCCAATATAGAAAAAAATATATACAATTACTATTACAATAAAATAAATTAGTTTATTGATGTTATTTATGAATAATTATGTTATGCTATATTAAATTTCTTTTTTCAAAACTCGGATATTTTTTGCGATAATCACCGACAACTTGAATCAAATATTGCTTTTCCTCTTCGTTCCTGCACAATATTTTATTGTAGTCCTCCATCATTTTCACGCCTCTTTCAGCGGTGTCGTTTACTACGTGAATTTTTTCAACAATTTTTAGGGCTTGCTGATAATCTTCGCGCTGTGGCCACGTTTCCGGCGGATATCGTATAAATTCATGCGGCAAGTTGAAGCGTAGAAAAAAGTTTATAGTTTTCACAGTTACGAAAGCGCTCAAGTCATTCGACAAAAATTGCTCAGTTACTTCTGCAAAATTAACCGCAATTTTTTTCATGCTTCGGATAGGTCCTTCATCATCTTCATCCCAATCATCATCTTCTTCTCCAGTTTCTTCATCTTTTTCAAGTTGAACTTCCTTGTCTTTTTCTTCAAGGATTTCTTTTCCATCATATATGCACATAATTGCCAACATTTTTCGTTTTATGTCACACGAAACATCTGAATCAAAGTAGGCGAGAGCTATAGCCTCCTCCGCCAGATACCACAAATGTCTGATAAACTTTGTTACCATTACTTTTGACAAATTCTTATCCAAGTCTGCATATGAGTTGAAGTCCTGATTGGGCGCTTTGACAGCTTCAGTACAGCGATACCAGACTTTCACGTACAGACGAACAATAAACACACAGACATCTCGAATTCCACCAATTGTGACTTTGCCAGTTTAAATTGGTCTCTGAACATAAATATTTTCAGTGAATAAATTGCTTTAGACATCCATCGTGCGTGGTGAATAGGTATGAGTTCTTTAAACTTATATTCGCCAAAATCGCCTCCAAGGAATAAAACAACCAGTTCCAATAGTTCCTTATAGTCGTTACGACGTTGTCTTTTCTGTAGTTGGACCATGCAAAAAGTAATGATGTCATCTGGAGCAGTAATTAATTTCGAAGCAACGATCTCATCGCTCACTCCAGTTTCGAATGCATTCTGATTGATTTTTTCCCAATTCTGCTGGAAACGGCGAAACAGAGAAACATCTGGAGCAAAAGTTTTTCCAATTTTTTCTTTGAACACTGCTCTTAGTACCAATTCATATATGTGTACTGTAATACCCATAATATGTTAACCTCAGGAATAAAAATCACTTTTTTTCTATGGAAATGTTGAATAATTTAATTTTGTTATTTATTTGTAATAATAATTAATTTAATATATAATAATAATAATAAAAAGATGAATAATTTAGTAAAATTTAATCTTAATCACAATAGATCAATTTATATAATAACTATTTTTACACTTAATTTATGAAGTTTTTAAATTTTCAAATATCCATACTTTTATCCTCCTTATTTGTCACCTTTATAATAATTCTTTGCCCAATGGAAAAAGCAGTCGCATCTAAGATGCGATCTTGATGAGAGCACTGGAGGCTATACTTCGCTGCATTTCTTTTGAGGTTTGCTCCAATACCATCACATGCTCCTTTACCATGAGCAGTAGGATGAAAATGCCACTCAGCTGGCATTCCAAAATCTTTTTCATGAGCTGTAAGATTTGCGAAGCTACTTTTGTTTTTAAAATGTTGACGAGCTCCGTCCGAAACGTAGTATACCTTTTCTACTGTAAATTTTGATTTTAGATAATTTAGTATTATCTTCTGGTACTCATAAACTGCAACGGTGTCATGTTTTAAATCGTCGGATATGATTGTCATACTTTTGTGTTCCAGGTTTTCTTCTTTCATGTAGTAAATAACTACTGTGAATATAGTTGTTTGGTCGTTATTGAAGTGGAATGCTTGTATGGAATCCTGAAGAACATATTTATAGTTCTCTGCGAAATCAAATGAAATAATGAATTCACCAGACTTCAAATGTGTTTTCAAGTCCTTGAAGAATGACCACTGCTCTTTGACTAAAAAGTCATGGGTTCTCAAATTTAGCAATCCTCTACACAGTTCTTCCACAAAATCATCCACATTTAAAATTATGGTTTTCAGTGTGCATCTTTCAGTCTGAAGCCAAGATTCAAATTTTAACTCCTCAATACATTCTCGATCAAAAGAGTTGATTAAATTTTCTTTGATGGATGTGGTTTCCGGGCAATTCGAACATTCACCTAAGTGGCAAGAAGTTGTAGCATTAGGGCACATAGTCAATTTAAGGTAATCGCGGTAATGGTGTAAATCTGATGAATCATCTTTTAAGTAATTTAAGTTGATTTCCTTCAACATCAATTTAACATTTTCATGGTAAATACAAACACATACTGTGTGAGTTCCGCTGCTTCCTGCCAAAACGCAATGTTTTGGCCTCAGTTGTGTAAATTTTGTGAATCCAATTTTGACATCCTCGTATTGAGATTGAAATGTTGCGAATAATTCATTCAGGTTACAGAGAACCATTCTCTTCGGCATTTGAACTTTCTTGCCATCGATTCGTACAGACATCCAGTCTTTCATCCCTGGCTTCAGGCGACTCATATCATCTCGCTGATAAAACTGAGTTATTAGAGATTTAGTATCGCACTCCAAAGTTTTTCCCTTCTTTTTGTTTGGGAGTGTGAGAATCCCATGCTCAGCAACCAATTGTTTAGCAATTCTTGCTTTTCGTTGAGACGTTCCAAACTCAGTCATTGTTTTTGCAGAACTCCATGTTCTTGGAGCAAGCGTGAGAAGTTGAATTCTTTCAGCTTCACTCTGTGACGTTTTGTATTTCTCTTTTATTTGTTCAAGAACTTCTACTGCATCCTTATGGTATTGGTTTCGACACTCATTCGTTGAATTTGAAAAGTTAGAATAACCATCATCATCAACAGTTCTGTCTTCATTCTCGGAATTACTTTTGTCTTCATCTGGAATAACTTCAACGCAAGGCTCATTACTATTCAAATTCGGTAATTCGTTCAACTTTCCGAGCTCTTTCCTGCATGATCCACAAATTTTCAATCGTTTTGACAGCGTAGGGAATTTTTTTAATAAGCCGTCGGAAATATTTCGCATATCTGATGATATGTGCTTCATTTTGTTAAAGGGATTAAAACAAAAAGACGAATAAATTTCATTTTCAACCTTAGCCTTTTTAGAAGTCGTAGACATTTTGAATTTTGTAAGTATTTATGTAAATAACACACGTCTTAACTTTAACGCTGTTTCTAAAAAACTGATTTCCGTATGTCTTCAGAATGACAATAAATAGTTTTTTAAGATCATATAGGTAGTACGTTTTAATGAATGAGTCTAAAATCTTTTATTAGGGTCAAGAAGGGCTTACATACTAAAGTACCTAGTTTAACCAAATGTTACAAATAATAATAAAAATAAACCACCATATAAATAACCTACCTGTCAACTTCTACCTCTCCACCCACTTCTTAAAGTCAAATGTCATAAAATAATAAATAAACTGGTACTTCGGAGAAGGGCCATAAAATATTTCCACTTGATTCCAAAAATTTGTTTCTGGGGCACCTGATATTTTAACAATGAAAATCACGTGCGCTGAAAACTACCTCTAGGATTGACTAAAAAAGCCGCAAGATACAAAACTCAGACAAATTTTGGGGGTGGAAAATTAATAGCGGTCGGCCTCATATTGCACCCCTCCAGTGGCTATTATCGGTCAGTTGTTGTGGTTTTTATTTTTAAGGTTTTAGAAAAACTTACACACAAATATGAAAAAAAATCAATTTAAAAACATTTGTCTTGAGTTACAAAACATTTATTTTGATAGATATCCCACTCGCATCCCACTAAGCGACCAAAAAGGTTTTAAAGGAAAAGACCTAAGCTTTCTTTTGAGAAAACAAAATTAATAAAAAAAGAGTCCATTTTGGAAAAAAAAGTCAAAAAGGTTTTTGATTTTTCAAAAAAAAGTAAAAAATTGTATGTCTTGAGTTACAAAACATTTTTTTTATAGATATCCCACTCGCATCCCACTAAGCGACAAAAAGGGTGTTAAAAGAAAACACATAAGCTTTCTTCTGAGCAAAAAAAAAAATTAAAAAATGGGTCCATTTTTTTAAAAAAAGTCAACAATGTTTTTGATTTTGCAAAAAAATTCAAAAATTTTAAATCTTGAGTTACAAAATATTTTTTTTGATAGATATCACACTCGCATCCCACTAAGCGACCATATAGGTCGCTTAGGAAAAGACTTAAGCTTTCTTAAAAAAAATAAAAAAAATAAATAAAAAGGTCCCATTTTGAAAAAAAAGTCAAAAATATTTTTGATTTAAAAAAAAAATCAAAAATATTTTATTAAATTTTTTTAATTTTTTTTTTCGAAAGATTGCATAAATAGCTATCTAAACTATTTGGGACACATTTTGCTAAGAACAATAGGTAATAAGTAGGGGGCGGATTTTTATGCATTTATTATTGAAAAATATGCGCCTAAAATATGCTTCAAAAAAATCAAAATATGACCTAAAAATTTAAAAATAATGCACTTATATTTTCATGCAGAAACATAAAATAATTAACTATGGATCGCGCAATGTCCAAAAAATACACGTCAGAGTTCCCACTAGTTAAGACTCTTTAAATTATACAAAAATTAAATTGTTAATGTTTTAAAATTAGAAAGGTTCTTCTAATAGTATTCATCATGGGATGAATACTAGTCTTTAAAGCCTGAACTTTAAAATCATCAAAAAACTTAATTAAATGAAGTCGCAGTCATCGATGTCGAAAGAAGTTAATCGGCAAAGTTTGATGACATTTCTATAAGAAATTCAACAAAAAACTTTATGTCGAGACAATTTATTGTCCATTGACGCCAAAAAATAATATTTTTATTAAAAATTGGGATAATATGCATATAAATATGCATTTTGAAGTTAAATATAACAAAACATGCATTACCAATAAAATATGCAAAAATATGCTCTAACAAATCGATGCCATTTTACAGCAAAATGTGTGATTCGGATAGATAATTAGTCTACATTGTATTGGGACGTTCGAGAAAAAACATGCATTTTCATATAAATCCGCCCCCTAGTAATAAGTTATATGGATAAAAAAAAACACCTGTTTGGCCAAAATGTCAAATTTTGACCTCCTATAACTCAGAGAGTTCTTGACCTATCTTGTTGAAAAATGGTGTCCGAATTACTATCCAATAGAACTAACATTGGTGCAAATTTCATCGCGATCGGAAGACATCGATTTCAAAAGTTGGTTCACTTGACGTGAAATGCCCCATATATTTAAGGTGGACCTTATTTTTTTATTTTCGATTTTCCAAAAACGAAGGGCAGTTTTGTGTGAGGTTAGGATAAAAAAAAATCTGAAAAAAATTTGAGCTCGATCGGTTAAAAATTGGCGTGCCGCACGAGGGTCAAAGTTCGTGAGAACGAAATTATGGGTAAATGGATAGAAAAAGGTGCATAACTACTCAGGAGTCACCTGTAGGTAGGTAAAATGTATGAGCAACCCCCATTATTTTCGTACCCCCAATATTTTTCTAGAACAAACATACCCCCTATCTCCAACCGGGGGGGTCCCCATACAAAACAACTGAATTTTCACGAAAATTTTCCAATATAGAAAAAAAATATATACAATTACTATTACAATAAAATAAATTAGTTTATTGATGTTATTTATGAATAATTATGTTATGCTATATTAAATTTCTTTTTTCAAAACTCGGATATTTTTTGCGATAATCACCGACAACTTGAATCAAATATTGCTTTTCCTCTTCGTTCCTGCACAATATTTTATTGTAGTCCTCCATCATTTTCACGCCTCTTTCAGCGGTGTCGTTTACTACGTGAATTTTTTCAACAATTTTTAGGGCTTGCTGATAATCTTCGCGCTGTGGCCACGTTTCCGGCGGATATCGTATAAATTCATGCGGCAAGTTGAAGCGTAGAAAAAAGTTTATAGTTTTCACAGTTACGAAAGCGCTCAAGTCATTCGACAAAAATTGCTCAGTTACTTCTGCAAAATTAACCGCAATTTTTTTCATGCTTCGGATAGGTCCTTCATCATCTTCATCCCAATCATCATCTTCTTCTCCAGTTTCTTCATCTTTTTCAAGTTGAACTTCCTTGTCTTTTTCTTCAAGGATTTCTTTTCCATCATATATGCACATAATTGCCAACATTTTTCGTTTTATGTCACACGAAACATCTGAATCAAAGTAGGCGAGAGCTATAGCCTCCTCCGCCAGATACCACAAATGTCTGATAAACTTTGTTACCATTACTTTTGACAAATTCTTATCCAAGTCTGCATATGAGTTGAAGTCCTGATTGGGCGCTTTGACAGCTTCAGTACAGCGATACCAGACTTTCACGTACAGACGAACAATAAACACACAGACATCTCGAATTCCACCAATTGTGACTTTGCCAGTTTAAATTGGTCTCTGAACATAAATATTTTCAGTGAATAAATTGCTTTAGACATCCATCGTGCGTGGTGAATAGGTATGAGTTCTTTAAACTTATATTCGCCAAAATCGCCTCCAAGGAATAAAACAACCAGTTCCAATAGTTCCTTATAGTCGTTACGACGTTGTCTTTTCTGTAGTTGGACCATGCAAAAAGTAATGATGTCATCTGGAGCAGTAATTAATTTCGAAGCAACGATCTCATCGCTCACTCCAGTTTCGAATGCATTCTGATTGATTTTTTCCCAATTCTGCTGGAAACGGCGAAACAGAGAAACATCTGGAGCAAAAGTTTTTCCAATTTTTTCTTTGAACACTGCTCTTAGTACCAATTCATATATGTGATGTCTACATGGAAGATGCATCAAATCTCTCTCTAACAACTGTTCAAGTAAAACTGCAGCTCCTGCAAATTCACCGGTGTTTGATGATGTCGTGTCAAAAGACATGGCTTGAACTCGTTTCGAAAGGTTCCATTCTACCAGTAGTTGATAAACGGCCGCTGCAATATTTTTGCCTTTTCCACAATCTAGTTTTGGAACGCCTATTATTTGTTCGATTTCGCCATTAGTTACAATAACCGGAAGGCGATCAATCTTATTCATTCCTGTAATGTCTTCCAGTATTTTGCCATCCCAGTGCACTACAAAAAATGCTGTTGCCTTCAACTGTAATGGAATAAAATATTTATATTAGTATTGAAATTAAATTGGTATAAGAAAAGTAACCTTACATGTAAGCTCTCCTTTACAAAATCAGCGATTTTTTGTCGATTTGCAGTACGGTATCTTCGAATTGACGAGCGATTTAATACCAAATTTGATACTTTGTGACCAAGTCCTTCAGCTACTGCAGCCATTAAATGCATTGCATTTCGGTCAGATATCATGCATTTATCCAAAGCAGAAACGATCCGTTCATTGATAAATAACTGTGTTCCTCTTTTAACAACTTCCGAAGCCGACGGTAGAGCGTCCAATTCCATTCCACCAGCGCCAACATTGCCTGACGATTCGGTAGATGATGTGAATTGCACTGTACCCATTGCTAAGGTATTAATTTTAGTAGTTGCTCGTAATCGCCGTTCATCTGCCTCTTCTCGTTCCATGTCAATGTCAATGCCAATCATGCTGCCTGGGCGGCCTTTTTTCCTCTGTGCAAGCAAAAACTTTTTATCCTCCTCTATTTTAATCGTGGTGAGTGCATTAACATGAGCAATATCGAAGAGATCGTCTAATTCTTCGACAAACTTATCATCTTTTACTTTATGCGACGTTCCTCCTCTTGTTGAGCTCTTGTTCAATTTCCTCCACTTCTGGTACAGCTTCTCAATTTGCTTTATGACCGAAGACTTGTCTCGGGTCGGAATTCGTGCTTTATTCCAGAAAAGGAGCACTTCGTTTGCAGCCATTGTTGTACTTTTTCGCACTTCCAATTTTAGTGTACGAGTGTGAAACAAAAAAATACACCAAGAACTTCTTTTTTAGACGGCAATTTTGATCCCAACAGCTGCGGAATAACATATTCAATCAAATAAATGTTATGCTGTTGCGATCTCAAATTATTTTTTGTCGTTGATGATGCCATTGCAATTCAAATACGAACCTGTTCTATTGAAAAATTTAGTTTTTAGGTTTTAGTTTTAATTGTTTTATTTCTTTGTACTCACTTTTTCCAGAACTACTGTTAGTTTTAATTTAAATGAAGAATTATTCACTTTCACAGCTCATAAATTTACTTTAAAATTAGTTATTTTTTAATTTTTTGTCACAGTTTGTATGTTTTACTTATAAAAGTCATAGCACAACTAAAAGGTCAATACTTTTATGTACATAAAATAAGGTGTATATTTTAAAAAATGTTATGTAAATGTTTCTCAATGAATTTAGGTAAGTTTTTAAAATTCATTGAATATATTTTTACCTATATATAATCTTCATAAAAAACCAATAAAAATATAACTGAAATTTAGATTTATATAGCAGGTCGAAATAAAAAACACGAAAGTACATCAATGGGTTTTTCAATGTTGTTTGGAAAATTTGACAATATTTAGTAATATTGCCTGTTATATTATTACTTAAAAATGAATACGTGGAATATAAGCCATAAAACAAAAATAATTTTCATGGAATTAAAAATGTAATGTTTTTAAAAATTTTAAATATTACCTGTCTTAGGTACAACCGCTCATTATTAAAGGGGCATTTTATGATTACATTGCTAAATAAAATAAAACTCAATGAACAAGCCAATTGGTCTATTCACTTTTTTGCGTTCTTTGACAATAGAAATGGGTGTTTAATTAATGTTAGTAAAATGTGAAGAGTAATTCACGAAATGAAGTTTAGAACATATTTATACTTTGTGTAATTCCATTAATTTTTAATTTGGAAAATTTTCGTGAAAATTCAGTTTTTTGTATGAATTTTGTATGAACGGTTGGAGATAGGGGGTATGTTTGTTCTAGAAAAATATTGGGGATACGAAAATAATGGGGGTTGCTCATACATTTTACCTACCTAGGGGTGACTCCTGAGTAGTTATGCACCTTTTTCTATCCATTTACCACCAATTTCGTTCTCACGAACTTTGACCCCCGTGCGGCACGCCAATTTTTAACCGATCGAGCTGAAATTTTTTTCAGATTTTTTTTTATCCTAACCTCACACAAAACTGCCCTTCGTTTTTGAAACAGATGAGTTTTAAATTTTTTCATACATTGGGGGTCCACCTTAATATATATATATATATATATATATATAAGTTGTAAAAGTCAGGTAAAAAATATATATTTTGCCAATTGATAACTAACATTATGTAAATGGGAAAACCCCCAAAAAAGTGCAACAATATTAATTTTGGTTTAGTTATTGTCACATTTTTATTTTGGATCAGAATTATCAGATCATCAAAATATTTTTCCTTTTTCAAACTCCAGTTAATATCTTGAGTTTTTTGTTAATTTTATTATTTTGTGGTAAAATAATACCTTATAGTTAGTGAATGTTCTGCTTAACAAATATTGTCTAAACATTTGCTTACCATCGGAAATTAAATATAATAAAAAATTAACTCTTTTTTCCGCAAAAATATTAGTTTAAATAAAATACAATTTGATTTTTTAAAATTTTAATCAATTATTTCACGCATAAATCTCTAATTGTCAAAAGACTGTGTGTTTTTACAACTAACAACAGAAATAATTGATTTAATTCACTACAAGCAATTCTCAAAATGAAATGGTCATTATACAACATACTGAGCTAATGAGCTAAAAGAGCGACCTAGTTCATTTCAGTGAGCTGAGCTGAAAAGAGCGGTCACTTCACTGAGCTAATAAACCCAACTCTACTCTATATGCATTAGTCGAACGTCAATGACACATTCCTTTCTCTCGGCTTTTGCGTAATGCTTGCATTCCACGTTGCCGTGTTTCAAACCCTTCCGGTGCTCGATGCTAAAGTCATAGCTCTGAAGCCGCTCAATCCAACGAGCCAGTTGCCCTTCAGGTTGTTTAAATTGCAACAACCACCTGAGGGTAGAATGATCGGTTCTCAGTTGGAAGTGCTGACCATACAAATACTTGTGGAAATGCTTCACACACTCTAATACTGCCAAGAGTTCACGTCGCGTTACGCAGTAATTTCTCTCAGGCTTGGAAAGTATTTGGCTGTAGTAGCCTATGACCTTTTCCGTCCCGTTGATCACCTGCGAAAGCACACCGCCTATTCCGTATCCACTCGCATCGCTGTCTAGCACAAACTTCGCTCCTGGGATGGGATATGCCAAAATTGGTGCTGTACACAACAATTCCTTTAACTGAAGGAATGCCTGTTCTTGAGATTCACTCCACAGGAACGCTCGCGACTTCTGCGTTAGCTCATGTAGGCTTGCGGCAACAAATCGTCGGTAGTACGTGCAAAGGCCTAGAAAACTGCGCAATTCGTGAAGATTTCTCGGACGAGGCCAGTCCTTTACGGCTCGTATTTTATCCTCATCTGTTGATATGCCGTCTGCTGTTACGCGATGCCCTAAATACTTAACTTCTTTCTGGAACAATGCACATTTCTTTACGCTAAGTTTTAGTCCAGCCGCTGCTATTCGTTTAAGGACTTCTTCAAGGTTTTTCAAGTGTTCATCGAAAGACTTCCCCATGACAATTATGTCATCGAGGTACACCAAGCATGTCTTCCAGTGAAGTCCTTTCAACACATGTTCCATTAAACGCTCGAATGTGGCTGGAGCATTGCAGAGTCCAAAGGGCATCACATTAAACTGCCATAATCCATCACTGGCACTAAACGCAGATTTCTCTTTGTCTTTTTCTGCAATCTCTACCTGCCAATAACCACTTTGCAAGTCCAATGTGGAGAACCATTTTGTTCCAGCTAATGTGTCCAGGGTGTCGTCAATTCTTGGTAGCGGGTAGCAGTCTTTTTTGGTAACGTCGTTCAGCTTTCTATAATCGACGCAAAACCTAGTGCTGCCGTCTTTCTTTTTAACTAACACAACAGGCGAGCTCCAAGGACTTGAAGATGGTTCGATTACTCCATCCCGCTCCATTTCGTTAACCAACTCCTTCACCTCACTTCGTTTTGCTAGAGGAATACTTCTGGGCGCCTGCTTTATGGGACTCGCTTCGCCAGTATTTATTTGATGCTTTACAATTGCCGTTCTACCTTGGCTTTGACTTTTTAAGGCGTGTTCCTTGGTGGATTTATTGGCATGTTCCGATGTTTTCTCGCAGTTGATTACTGCCTCTGCTGAAGTGCATCGACCTATTTCGGAATTTGGCTTAACGACTTTTTCAGAGCTGGACAGCACTCTTACAGGAATTATTTTGTTGTTGCAGGGTTTAACGAGGGCTTTTGCTGTTATAAGATCACTTTTTATTTCTGCTGGTTCTACCACCCACAAACTGTTGTCCTCACAATCTCCCTCCATACAGGCCCATACTAAAGTTTCTGACTGTGGTGGTAGTCTCAGATGGTCGACGGTAACTAGCTTTCTTACTTGTGTCCTATTTTCATATCCGACGTCAAGGGGTATTTCCACATTTCGCCAAATCATAACCTTTTGTCCCATATCCAAAGTAATGCCATGACTAATCATGAAATCAGCACCAATGATTACTTCGTCCACAATATCGGCAACAATAAATACATGATTGACGCTAACATTGGCAATGGTTACTTTCACATTTACTTTACCATAGACAGTGGCTGGCTCCCCAGTAGCTGTGCGCAGACTTACCCCATGTAATGGTTCAATTGTGTTTTTGACTAAATCGGGCTTGACGATAGACTGTGATGCCCCAGTGTCTATAGTAAAAACGTGCTTCTGACCGTTTATGTACCCACAAGGTAAGGTTGCTATTTTTCTGCTGAATTACGGATATGGAGATTGTGGGGCCCTCAGATGTGGGAGCTAGTTCTTGCCCCATAGCGCTAGCTCGTTTTAGTTTAAAGGTGACTCTTGTGATGAACTACGATTCGCCTGCTGCTCGTTTCTTGGCGAAACAGATCTGGCTCGTTTTCTCGATGCTTTGCAGTTTCGCTGAATATGACCAGTTTTTCCGCAGTTATAGCATTTGATTTTAGCTTTACCTTGCTTCTCATTTAAAGCCTCTAAAACTGCCTCTTTTATTTCACTGACTATATTTCTCTCATTTTCTGCTATAACCTCGATATTCCATACCTTGCATCACAGATTATTACAGATAAGAGACCATTGACAGCTGTCAAACAAGTAATTTCGAACCGTATGGTTTTGTTTACATTTTTTTTAACATTTTTTCCAATTCCGCCATTAAGGCAGATCTTAGAGCGAGAGAAAAAATAAAATGTAGTAAAAAATCGATGAGTGTGTGAGACGAGATATAGAAAGATAAATTTATATGTTTGTCCCTCTTTTAAATCTACCGTGGTTTATTATACATTTTCTTTTGTTAATATTTCGTAAATTTTTTTTGTTTGCCTCCGCCATGTTGCTAAACACAGCTGATTCGGGTCTATGTTAGTCTATGCCTTGCATATTTGCGGCTTAGACATTAATTTTGCTGTTTCTTGTGCCAACGCGAATGAAACGGTTTCCGCAAATGTTGACTTCCGTGTGGCATAAACCGCATGTTTTACATCAGGGTCACGAAGCCCATTCACAAATGCCTCAATCTTGAAATGGTCCAATAACGGATGGTTTTCGTCTGGCAAAGTCTTGTAGCGTCTCATTAGGTTTTTGTACTCTACCACGCAATTCCATTCGGTATATTTCTTTGATGTGTTCTCCACCATACTTACGTTGTAGAGCATCCATTATGTCATCATAGCTATTTCTGTTACTTACTGGTACGCTTTCAAGAACTATTGCTGCGTTCCCTTTCAAGGCCAAAATCAATTCTATAGCTTTTTCTTCATTGTTCCACATGTTTCTAATGGCAACTGTATCAAACTGGAATTTGAACACATTAAATGGTGTAGTGCCATCAAAACTAGGGGCCTTTATTCTACTAGAGGATTCTGGAATAATTCGTACCGCTCCTTCTTGATACTGATGACTATTCACTTTTGTTACCAAGTCGGACACCTTTTTGTCAATTTCATCCATTCTGTTGTTAATAACTGCTCCTTCTTGACATTGAACATTATTCACTTTTGTTTCTAAGTCCGAAACCTTTTTATCAATGACATCCATTCTGCAGTTAATAACCTCAGACATTTCCTGAATTTTCTCATCTGTTACTCTAAGAGATTCTTGAGGTTTCGCTTCCATTTCCGCTAAGTGTTTAATAGTTTCTTTGACTTCAGCTTTAACCTCAGAACGAAGTTTCTCATTGTCGGCAAGAAGTTTCTCATTGTTGACTCTAGATGTTTCTTGAAATTCTTCTTTGACTTCAGCTAGAAGTTCAGTTTTAACCTCCGCAAGCTGTTTCGAATTTTCGTTCAATTTCGCTTCCAGGTTCTTGTTGGCTGTTTCCATTTTTTCCATCATAGCCGCGAACATTGTGCTTAAATCCATGCTGCTTGTTGTTGAACGTGTAGAAACTTCCATTTCTTCCTTATACTCGAATTCGTAAGCACCGATGTCAATATAAGCCTCTTTTGCAATTCTGCCTTGTTACCTGCTGTTTGTAGCTCCAACTTACTCAATTCCTTCTTGAGTTGTTCAACTTTCAGTTCCTCAAACTTCATGCTTATTACTTTGCAATCCCACTTCTGACACCAATTGTTACGTTTTAACTTTTTCAAAACGCTGGTTTATTTCCTTTAAATAAACCGGATACTTTTGATTGCAAATAAAAGCCGTTTAGTAGTTTAAAAATTGTAACAACTCTTTATTTATTTAAAATGTACAACAACCACAGAATTAAATAGCCACTCAATGTTTTTTATACAAGTTTATAAATTCTCAGAATTACAGACACAATTTATAGTGTACACGAATTTACTTGAAAAACACAACACACTTTAATACCATGTTCACACGACGGCATTATTCGTCATTCACGCTCTCATTCAACCCCCAATTACGAACTGAATTACATGATTCCCATTACAAAATTTCAAGTGCGAATTACCTTGTTCGTACGTAATTCAGTTTGAATTACCTTATGAATTACGAACGAATGACTGTCATCTCTAATTTGTATCGATTATTTATGTATCAAAATCAGCTGTCCAAACAAAAATGTCAAAACAAAACAAAATAAAGAAAAATATTTTTGTATTAAATAAATAAATTAAAAGAAATAAAAAGTCTGATTAAAGTTAAATTCATTTGTAGAAGTAGCAGCTCTGCCATTCTTTCAGCCCACACCTCTAATAAAGCCCGCTCGCTGCCCTGGCCCCACTTGCTTGCACTTTTTCCTTTTTCCAACAATGAAAATAATAATTAAATTATATTTGTTTAATTAATAATGCTACAATTTTATGTTTTTACTTACCTTTCTTATCCATTGCCAAATTACAAATTTAAAATTCGCACCAAACAAACAAAATAAACAAAAAAACAAAACATGTAAACAGAAGAAAAAAAACAAGAAGAAGAAATAAATAAATGTCAAACTGAATTACGAATGTTGTCGTGTAAACAGGTTGATTCGCAATCGTAATTCAAAACGCGAATTAAGTAATTCAGACTGCCGTGGAAACATGGCATAAGGCAGTGGATGTTTATTCGAAAAGCGTCTCTGATCAACTCACTAACGACTGCAACCTCTGCCACTATTTATAACACTGCATTACCATCTAAAAAGCTCTTTAACTGTCTAGAGGTTTCTAATACATACGCCATCTGTGGTGTACTTTCTACAATGTTCTTTAACTGAATATTCGAAACAGCGTTGCCAACTTACGATCAAATCAACTGAAAGCTTTTATTTAATAATGCCCACAGATATGTTACAGTTTTACAGCACTGTTATTTGAAAGCATTATGCTACTTTTAAATCAGCCGTTAAAATCGTTATATTTGAATTCAAGTACAATTTCGTAACAATACTATATTGTCAATATTATGATCGTAAATATTTGTAGGGTTATGCTGTGAGTTTTTGTGACATTTTAGTAGACTTGGAGCTGATGGAGTGTCGTATTGTATAAAGACATCTGGTGGATGCACCATTTTATATACTCGCGTGGAAGAGAATTTGCGGACAGTGTGTCGGCATTGTTTTGGAATAGGAGGTTGCTTCTTTGTAAATGTTTTTTTCTTTTCTTTGAGACTTGTTGTACTTGTCATAGTTATTGTTAAGCACGCTTCTAATATTAGTGTTTGAGTATTTATTTATTTATTTTATTTTATTTAATTTCAATACAAAGAAGCCTTCGTGGCCAAAAAATACATGTATTGTTAAGAATATATCTATGTATGTAAGTAACATAAGTAAATATTTAAAATAGAAAATTAAATTAAAATTAAAAGTTACAAGTTAAAAGGCTAGTTGTTTGGATATTTACTACCTTGATGACTTGAATTTCCCTTGCAGGACTGTTCTATCTATTTTTTTTTTCGCATCTCTGTGAATGACATTGACTAATGTACACTTTTTGACCCTTTCATTAACACCTATGTATACTATCTTGTTCTCGTTATTCTCATACATATGGCTGCACTGCTGTATATGCACCTTGGGTGATTGTATCTGTTTTATGCTTATCTGGATTATTGTTTTTGTAACACTGGTGAAGATTTTTTTTATTTTTATCATGTTATATGTGCTGATGTCATCTATTAAAACACTATAAATAGTTGATTATTGTTTGCAGTTGTGTGGAGTTTTGTTTAATTCGTACAATTTGTATTAAGCATTATTTATATTTATAATTTATATTTTTATTAATTAAATTTTTTGTAAAAAATTTTTATTAAGTAGAAATTTATAACCGATTATGGCCAATAAGCTAGGTTGTTGAAAATAATAAGTAAATAAAAAATAAATGGAACATAAAACCAAATTATTTTTCAGATACTCTTATTTTTGCAAAATCTATTCCACTCTATAGGCGTACAAATGTCACGACGATGATATGGAATTGTCCATATGGCAATTTGCCGTCTACACCCGCAAATTTCATTGACGCAATCAAATTTGAGAATTGCAGCAATAAATATTGCTACGTGGGGTAACAAGGTGCCAGAAGTGGTGACTTGAAATAAATACAGGCGAATTCACAAATTTGTTTATATGGAGTTTGACATAAATGCGTACCGTCAAATATTTTTTATGTGTAGTTTGAGATTATCGCGTGCCATTTCTATAATCAGCTGTGCTACCGATGACACCTTATTAAATGCACCTTGACAAGACGAATTGCACAGCAGATTAATGTTGTTTGGATGTTTGAGCTGTCAATTATCTTGTGTTTGTTGCGGCGAATGCTACAACAAACATAAAAGTAACAAAAACAACAGGCAAAATTTGACAGTTTAAACCACATAAACAAAAATTACAAAAAAAAATTTGTTTACAATTTGTATTTTTAAGTGACAGCTGATTTTGACATTTGGACGAATTTTTCACAAAAACAAAAAGCATGTTGTTTTTGTCTTGTTGTATTTGTTACCGTGGCGCTGTCATCTTATTAGATTCGCCTTGAGTCAGCACAAGGCGAATTTATACAAGGGGAGTCAGTCAAACAGCTGTTAATTTTTTTTTCGCTTTTTGGTTCTAACAACTGTCAAAGCTTGGTTTTATATTTAAATATCTACATATTCTAAGCTTATTAACAAAATATTTATTGTTTACGTAAATAAGTAAAGCCCTCACTATTCAATTATATACACTATATTAAGTTTAAATACTTATTTGTTAAATTTTTCATTTTGGTTTTTTGACATTTGTTAAGACCAATCTTTGTTTTTGTAGAACTGACACCACCTTGTATGAATTCGCCTTGAGTCAGCACAAGGTGCATTTAATAAGGTGCCATCGGCAGCACAGCTGATTATAGAGATAGCACGCACAAATGTCAAACTACATATATAAAAAATATTCGCCCGTATGTCAAACTCTATATATAAAAAATAAGTGAATTCGCCTGTATTTATTTCAATTCGCCACTGCTGTCACCTTGTTAAATACGCCTTGCAGCAGTTCTTGTGACTCACAAGAACTGCTGCAAGGCGTTCTTGACCTCACAAGTTGTGAGGTCACCTTCAAGGCGTATTTAACAAGGTGACAGCAGTGGCGAATTGAAATAAATACAGGCGAATTCACTTATTTTTTATATATAGAGTTTGACATACGGACGTACGGGCGAATATTTTTTATATATGTAGTTTGACATTTGTGCGTGCTATTTCTATAAACAGCTGTGCTGCCGATGGCACCTTATTAAATGCACCTTGGTCACCTTATTAGATTCGCCTTGGTTGTTAAATTACAATCAAGGTGCATTTAATAAGGTGCCATCGGTAGCACAGCTGATTATAGAAATAGCACGCACAAATGTCAAACTACATATATAAAAAATATTCGCCCGTACGTCCCTATGTCAAACTCTATATGGTTGTCCCTCTTTTAAATCTACCGTGGTTTATTATACATTTTCTTTTGTTAATATTTCGTAAATTTTTTTTGTTTGCCTCCGCCATGTTGCTAAACACAGCTGATTCGGGTCTATGTTAGTCTATGCCTTGCATATTTGCGGCTTAGACATTAATTTTGTTGTTTCTTGTGCCAACGCGAATGAAACGGTTTCCGCAAATGTTGACTTCCGTGTGGCATAAACCGCATGTTTTACATCAGGGTCACGAAGCCCATTCACAAATGCCTCAATCTTGAAATGGTCCAATAACGGATGGTTTTCGTCTGGCAAAGTCTTGTAGCGTCTCATTAGGTTTTTGTACTCTACCACGCAATTCCATTCGGTATATTTCTTTGATGTGTTCTCCACCATACTTACGTTGTAGAGCATCCATTATGTCATCATAGCTATTTCTGTTACTTACTGGTACGCTTTCAAGAACTATTGCTGCGTTCCCTTTCAAGGCCAAAATCAATTCTATAGCTTTTTCTTCATTGTTCCACATGTTTCTAATGGCAACTGTATCAAACTGGAATTTGAACACATTAAATGGTGTAGTGCCATCAAAACTAGGGGCCTTTATTCTACTAGAGGATTCTGGAATAATTCGTACCGCTCCTTCTTGATACTGATGACTATTCACTTTTGTTTCCAAGTCGGACACCTTTTTGTCAATTTCATCCATTCTGTTGTTAATAACTGCTCCTTCTTGACATTGAACATTATTCACTTTTGTTTCTAAGTCCGAAACCTTTTTATCAATGACATCCATTCTGCAGTTAATAACCTCAGACATTTCCTGAATTTTCTCATCTGTTACTCTAAGAGATTCTTGAGGTTTCGCTTCCATTTCCGCTAAGTGTTTAATAGTTTCTTTGACTTCAGCTTTAACCTCAGAACGAAGTTTCTCATTGTCGGCAAGAAGTTTCTCATTGTTGACTCTAGATGTTTCTTGAAATTCTTCTTTGACTTCAGCTAGAAGTTCAGTTTTAACCTCCGCAAGCTGTTTCGAATTTTCGTTCAATTTCGCTTCCAGGTTCTTGTTGGCTGTTTCCATTTTTTCCATCATAGCCGCGAACATTGTGCTTAAATCCATGCTGCTTGTTGTTGAACGTGTAGAAACTTCCATTTCTTCCTTATACTCGAATTCGTAAGCACCGATGTCAATATAAGCCTCTTTTGCAATTCTGCCTTGTTACCTGCTGTTTGTAGCTCCAACTTACTCAATTCCTTCTTGAGTTGTTCAACTTTCAGTTCCTCAAACTTCATGCTTATTACTTTGCAATCCCACTTCTGACACCAATTGTTACGTTTTAACTTTTTCAAAACGCTGGTTTATTTCCTTTAAATAAACCGGATACTTTTGATTGCAAATAAAAGCCGTTTAGTAGTTTAAAAATTGTAACAACTCTTTATTTATTTAAAATGTACAACAACCACAGAATTAAATAGCCACTCAATGTTTTTTATACAAGTTTATAAATTCTCAGAATTACAGACACAATTTATAGTGTACACGAATTTACTTGAAAAACACAACACACTTTAATACCATGTTCACACGACGGCATTATTCGTCATTCACGCTCTCATTCAACCCCCAATTACGAACTGAATTACATGATTCCCATTACAAAATTTCAAGTGCGAATTACCTTGTTCGTACGTAATTCAGTTTGAATTACCTTATGAATTACGAACGAATGACTGTCATCTCTAATTTGTATCGATTATTTATGTATCAAAATCAGCTGTCCAAACAAAAATGTCAAAACAAAACAAAATAAAGAAAAATATTTTTGTATTAAATAAATAAATTAAAAGAAATAAAAAGTCTGATTAAAGTTAAATTCATTTGTAGAAGTAGCAGCTCTGCCATTCTTTCAGCCCACACCTCTAATAAAGCCCGCTCGCTGCCCTGGCCCCACTTGCTTGCACTTTTTCCTTTTTCCAACAATGAAAATAATAATTAAATTATATTTGTTTAATTAATAATGCTACAATTTTATGTTTTTACTTACCTTTCTTATCCATTGCCAAATTACAAATTTAAAATTCGCACCAAACAAACAAAATAAACAAAAAAACAAAACATGTAAACAGAAGAAAAAAAACAAGAAGAAGAAATAAATAAATGTCAAACTGAATTACGAATGTTGTCGTGTAAACAGGTTGATTCGCAATCGTAATTCAAAACGCGAATTAAGTAATTCAGACTGCCGTGGAAACATGGCATAAGGCAGTGGATGTTTATTCGAAAAGCGTCTCTGATCAACTCACTAACGACTGCAACCTCTGCCACTATTTATAACACTGCATTACCATCTAAAAAGCTCTTTAACTGTCTAGAGGTTTCTAATACATACGCCATCTGTGGTGTACTTTCTACAATGTTCTTTAACTGAATATTCGAAACAGCGTTGCCAACTTACGATCAAATCAACTGAAAGCTTTTATTTAATAATGCCCACAGATATGTTACAGTTTTACAGCACTGTTATTTGAAAGCATTATGCTACTTTTAAATCAGCCGTTAAAATCGTTATATTTGAATTCAAGTACAATTTCGTAACAATACTATATTGTCAATATTATGATCGTAAATATTTGTAGGGTTATGCTGTGAGTTTTTGTGACATTTTAGTAGACTTGGAGCTGATGGAGTGTCGTATTGTATAAAGACATCTGGTGGATGCACCATTTTATATACTCGCGTGGAAGAGAATTTGCGGACAGTGTGTCGGCATTGTTTTGGAATAGGAGGTTGCTTCTTTGTAAATGTTTTTTTCTTTTCTTTGAGACTTGTTGTACTTGTCATAGTTATTGTTAAGCACGCTTCTAATATTAGTGTTTGAGTATTTATTTATTTATTTTATTTTATTTTATTTTATTTAATTTCAATACAAAGAAGCCTTCGTGGCCAAAAAATACATGTATTGTTAAGAATATATCTATGTATGTAAGTAACATAAGTAAATATTTAAAATAGAAAATTAAATTAAAATTAAAAGTTACAAGTTAAAAGGCTAGTTGTTTGGATATTTACTACCTTGATGACTTGAATTTCCCTTGCAGGACTGTTCTATCTATTTTTTTTTTCGCATCTCTGTGAATGACATTGACTAATGTACACTTTTTGACCCTTTCATTAACACCTATGTATACTATCTTGTTCTCGTTATTCTCATACATATGGCTGCACTGCTGTATATGCACCTTGGGTGATTGTATCTGTTTTATGCTTATCTGGATTATTGTTTTTGTAACACTGGTGAAGATTTTTTTTATTTTTATCATGTTATATGTGCTGATGTCATCTATTAAAACACTATAAATAGTTGATTATTGTTTGCAGTTGTGTGGAGTTTTGTTTAATTCGTACAATTTGTATTAAGCATTATTTATATTTATAATTTATATTTTTATTAATTAAATTTTTTGTAAAAAATTTTTATTAAGTAGAAATTTATAACCGATTATGGCCAATAAGCTAGGTTGTTGAAAATAATAAGTAAATAAAAAATAAATGGAACATAAAACCAAATTATTTTTCAGATACTCTTATTTTTGCAAAATCTATTCCACTCTATAGGCGTACAAATGTCACGACGATGATATGGAATTGTCCATATGGCAATTTGCCGTCTACACCCGCAAATTTCATTGACGCAATCAAATTTGAGAATTGCAGCAATAAATATTGCTACGTGGGGTAACAAGGTGCCAGAAGTGGTGACTTGAAATAAATACAGGCGAATTCACAAATTTGTTTATATGGAGTTTGACATAAATGCGTACCGTCAAATATTTTTTATGTGTAGTTTGAGATTATCGCGTGCCATTTCTATAATCAGCTGTGCTACCGATGACACCTTATTAAATGCACCTTGACAAGACGAATTGCACAGCAGATTAATGTTGTTTGGATGTTTGAGCTGTCAATTATCTTGTGTTTGTTGCGGCGAATGCTACAACAAACATAAAAGTAACAAAAACAACAGGCAAAATTTGACAGTTTAAACCACATAAACAAAAATTACAAAAAAAAATTTGTTTACAATTTGTATTTTTAAGTGACAGCTGATTTTGACATTTGGACGAATTTTTCACAAAAACAAAAAGCATGTTGTTTTTGTCTTGTTGTATTTGTTACCGTGGCGCTGTCATCTTATTAGATTCGCCTTGAGTCAGCACAAGGCGAATTTATACAAGGGGAGTCAGTCAAACAGCTGTTAATTTTTTTTTCGCTTTTTGGTTCTAACAACTGTCAAAGCTTGGTTTTATATTTAAATATCTACATATTCTAAGCTTATTAACAAAATATTTATTGTTTACGTAAATAAGTAAAGCCCTCACTATTCAATTATATACACTATATTAAGTTTAAATACTTATTTGTTAAATTTTTCATTTTGGTTTTTTGACATTTGTTAAGACCAATCTTTGTTTTTGTAGAACTGACACCACCTTGTATGAATTCGCCTTGAGTCAGCACAAGGTGCATTTAATAAGGTGCCATCGGCAGCACAGCAGATATATAGAGTTTGACATACGGACGTACGGGCGAATATTTTTTATATATGTAGTTTGACATTTGTGCGTGCTATTTCTATAAACAGCTGTGCTGCCGATGGCACCTTATTAAATGCACCTTGGTCACCTTATTAGATTCGCCTTGGTTGTTAAATTACAATCAAGGTGCATTTAATAAGGTGCCATCGGTAGCACAGCTGATTATAGAAATAGCACGCACAAATGTCAAACTACATATATAAAAAATATTCGCCCGTACGTCCCTATGTCAAACTCTATATGTTTGTCCCTCTTTTAAATCTACCGTGGTTTATTATACATTTTCTTTTGTTAATATTTCGTAAATTTTTTTTGTTTGCCTCCGCCATGTTGCTAAACACAGCTGATTCGGGTCTATGTTAGTCTATGCCTTGCATATTTGCGGCTTAGACATTAATTTTGTTGTTTCTTGTGCCAACGCGAATGAAACGGTTTCCGCAAATGTTGACTTCCGTGTGGCATAAACCGCATGTTTTACATCAGGGTCACGAAGCCCATTCACAAATGCCTCAATCTTGAAATGGTCCAATAACGGATGGTTTTCGTCTGGCAAAGTCTTGTAGCGTCTCATTAGGTTTTTGTACTCTACCACGCAATTCCATTCGGTATATTTCTTTGATGTGTTCTCCACCATACTTACGTTGTAGAGCATCCATTATGTCATCATAGCTATTTCTGTTACTTACTGGTACGCTTTCAAGAACTATTGCTTTCCCTTTCAAGGCCAAAATCAATTCTATAGCTTTTTCTTCATTGTTCCACATGTTTCTAATGGCAACTGTATCAAACTGGAATTTGAACACATTAAATGGTGTAGTGCCATCAAAACTAGGGGCCTTTATTCTACTAGAGGATTCTGGAATAATTCGTACCGCTCCTTCTTGATACTGATGACTATTCACTTTTGTTACCAAGTCGGACACCTTTTTGTCAATTTCATCCATTCTGTTGTTAATAACTGCTCCTTCTTGACATTGAACATTATTCACTTTTGTTTCTAAGTCCGAAACCTTTTTATCAATGCCATCCATTCTGCAGTTAATAACCTCAGACATTTCCTGAATTTTCTCATCTGTTACTCTAAGAGATTCTTGAGGTTTCGCTTCCATTTCCGCTAAGTGTTTAATAGTTTCTTTGACTTCAGCTTTAACCTCAGAACGAAGTTTCTCATTGTCGGCAAGAAGTTTCTCATTGTTGACTCTAGATGTTTCTTGAAATTCTTCTTTGACTTCAGCTAGAAGTTCAGTTTTAACCTCCGCAAGCTGTTTCGAATTTTCGTTCAATTTCGCTTCCAGGTTCTTGTTGGCTGTTTCCATTTTTTCCATCATAGCCGCGAACATTGTGCTTAAATCCATGCTGCTTGTTGTTGAACGTGTAGAAACTTCCATTTCTTCCTTATACTCGAATTCGTAAGCACCGATGTCAATATAAGCCTCTTTTGCAATTCTGCCTTGTTACCTGCTGTTTGTAGCTCCAACTTACTCAATTCCTTCTTGAGTTGTTCAACTTTCAGTTCCTCAAACTTCATGCTTATTACTTTGCAATCCCACTTCTGACACCAATTGTTACGTTTTAACTTTTTCAAAACGCTGGTTTATTTCCTTTAAATAAACCGGATACTTTTGATTGCAAATAAAAGCCGTTTAGTAGTTTAAAAATTGTAACAACTCTTTATTTATTTAAAATGTACAACAACCACAGAATTAAATAGCCACTCAATGTTTTTTATACAAGTTTATAAATTCTCAGAATTACAGACACAATTTATAGTGTACACGAATTTACTTGAAAAACACAACACACTTTAATACCATGTTCACACGACGGCATTATTCGTCATTCACGCTCTCATTCAACCCCCAATTACGAACTGAATTACATGATTCCCATTACAAAATTTCAAGTGCGAATTACCTTGTTCGTACGTAATTCAGTTTGAATTACCTTATGAATTACGAACGAATGACTGTCATCTCTAATTTGTATCGATTATTTATGTATCAAAATCAGCTGTCCAAACAAAAATGTCAAAACAAAACAAAATAAAGAAAAATATTTTTGTATTAAATAAATAAATTAAAAGAAATAAAAAGTCTGATTAAAGTTAAATTCATTTGTAGAAGTAGCAGCTCTGCCATTCTTTCAGCCCACACCTCTAATAAAGCCCGCTCGCTGCCCTGGCCCCACTTGCTTGCACTTTTTCCTTTTTCCAACAATGAAAATAATAATTAAATTATATTTGTTTAATTAATAATGCTACAATTTTATGTTTTTACTTACCTTTCTTATCCATTGCCAAATTACAAATTTAAAATTCGCACCAAACAAACAAAATAAACAAAAAAACAAAACATGTAAACAGAAGAAAAAAAACAAGAAGAAGAAATAAATAAATGTCAAACTGAATTACGAATGTTGTCGTGTAAACAGGTTGATTCGCAATCGTAATTCAAAACGCGAATTAAGTAATTCAGACTGCCGTGGAAACATGGCATAAGGCAGTGGATGTTTATTCGAAAAGCGTCTCTGATCAACTCACTAACGACTGCAACCTCTGCCACTATTTATAACACTGCATTACCATCTAAAAAGCTCTTTAACTGTCTAGAGGTTTCTAATACATACGCCATCTGTGGTGTACTTTCTACAATGTTCTTTAACTGAATATTCGAAACAGCGTTGCCAACTTACGATCAAATCAACTGAAAGCTTTTATTTAATAATGCCCACAGATATGTTACAGTTTTACAGCACTGTTATTTGAAGCATTATGCTACATTTAAATCAGCCGTTAAAATCGTTATATTTGAATTCAAGTACAATTTCGTAACAATACTATATTGTCAATATTATGATCGTAAATATTTGTAGGGTTATGCTGTGAGTTTTTGTGACATTTTAGTAGACTTGGAGCTGATGGAGTGTCGTATTGTATAAAGACATCTGGTGGATGCACCATTTTATATACTCGCGTGGAAGAGAATTTGCGGACAGTGTGTCGGCATTGTTTTGGAATAGGAGGTTGCTTCTTTGTAAATGTTTTTTTCTTTTCTTTGAGACTTGTTGTACTTGTCATAGTTATTGTTAAGCACGCTTCTAATATTAGTGTTTGAGTATTTATTTATTTATTTTATTTTATTTAATTTCAATACAAAGAAGCCTTCGTGGCCAAAAAATACATGTATTGTTAAGAATATATCTATGTATGTAAGTAACATAAGTAAATATTTAAAATAGAAAATTAAATTAAAATTAAAAGTTACAAGTTAAAAGGCTAGTTGTTTGGATATTTACTACCTTGATGACTTGAATTTCCCTTGCAGGACTGTTCTATCTATTTTTTTTCGCATCTCTGTGAATGACATTGACTAATGTACACTTTTTGACCCTTTCATTAACACCTATGTATACTATCTTGTTCTCGTTATTCTCATACATATGGCTGCACTGCTGTATATGCACCTTGGGTGATTGTATCTGTTTTATGCTTATCTGGATTATTGTTTTTGTAACACTGGTGAAGATTTTTTTTATTTTTATCATGTTATATGTGCTGATGTCATCTATTAAAACACTATAAATAGTTGATTATTGTTTGCAGTTGTGTGGAGTTTTGTTTAATTCGTACAATTTGTATTAAGCATTATTTATATTTATAATTTATATTTTTATTAATTAAATTTTTTGTAAAAAATTTTTATTAAGTAGAAATTTATAACCGATTATGGCCAATAAGCTAGGTTGTTGAAAATAATAAGTAAATAAAAAATAAATGGAACATAAAACCAAATTATTTTTCAGATACTCTTATTTTTGCAAAATCTATTCCACTCTATAGGCGTACAAATGTCACGACGATGATATGGAATTGTCCATATGGCAATTTGCCGTCTACACCCGCAAATTTCATTGACGCAATCAAATTTGAGAATTGCAGCAATAAATATTGCTACGTGGGGTAACAAGGTGCCAGAAGTGGTGACTTGAAATAAATACAGGCGAATTCACAAATTTGTTTATATGGAGTTTGACATAAATGCGTACCGTCAAATATTTTTTATGTGTAGTTTGAGATTATCGCGTGCCATTTCTATAATCAGCTGTGCTACCGATGACACCTTATTAAATGCACCTTGACAAGACGAATTGCACAGCAGATTAATGTTGTTTGGATGTTTGAGCTGTCAATTATCTTGTGTTTGTTGCGGCGAATGCTACAACAAACATAAAAGTAACAAAAACAACAGGCAAAATTTGACAGTTTAAACCACATAAACAAAAATTACAAAAAAAAATTTGTTTACAATTTGTATTTTTAAGTGACAGCTGATTTTGACATTTGGACGAATTTTTCACAAAAACAAAAAGCATGTTGTTTTTGTCTTGTTGTATTTGTTACCGTGGCGCTGTCATCTTATTAGATTCGCCTTGAGTCAGCACAAGGCGAATTTATACAAGGGGAGTCAGTCAAACAGCTGTTAATTTTTTTTTCGCTTTTTGGTTCTAACAACTGTCAAAGCTTGGTTTTATATTTAAATATCTACATATTCTAAGCTTATTAACAAAATATTTATTGTTTACGTAAATAAGTAAAGCCCTCACTATTCAATTATATACACTATATTAAGTTTAAATACTTATTTGTTAAATTTTTCATTTTGGTTTTTTGACATTTGTTAAGACCAATCTTTGTTTTTGTAGAACTGACACCACCTTGTATGAATTCGCCTTGAGTCAGCACAAGGTGCATTTAATAAGGTGCCATCGGCAGCACAGCTGATTATAGAGATAGCACGCACAAATGTCAAACTACATATATAAAAAATATTCGCCCGTACGTCCGTATGTCAAACTCTATATATAAAAAATAAGTGAATTCGCCTGTATTTATTTCAATTCGCCACTGCTGTCACCTTGTTAAATACGCCTTGCAGCAGTTCTTGTGACTCACAAGAACTGCTGCAAGGCGTTCTTGACCTCACAAGTTGTGAGGTCACCTTCAAGGCGTATTTAACAAGGTGACAGCAGTGGCGAATTGAAATAAATACAGGCGAATTCACTTATTTTTTATATATAGAGTTTGACATACGGACGTACGGGCGAATATTTTTTATATATGTAGTTTGACATTTGTGCGTGCTATTTCTATAAACAGCTGTGCTGCCGATGGCACCTTATTAAATGCACCTTGGTCACCTTATTAGATTCGCCTTGGTTGTTAAATTACAATCAAGGTGCATTTAATAAGGTGCCATCGGTAGCACAGCTGATTATAGAAATAGCACGCACAAATGTCAAACTACATATATAAAAAATATTCGCCCGTACGTCCCTATGTCAAACTCTATATGTTTGTCCCTCTTTTAAATCTACCGTGGTTTATTATACATTTTCTTTTGTTAATATTTCGTAAATTTTTTTTGTTTGCCTCCGCCATGTTGCTAAACACAGCTGATTCGGGTCTATGTAGTCTATGCCTTGCATATTTGCGGCTTAGACATTAATTTTGCTGTTTCTTGTGCCAACGCGAATGAAACGGTTTCCGCAAATGTTGACTTCCGTGTGGCATAAACCGCATGTTTTACATCAGGGTCACGAAGCCCATTCACAAATGCCTCAATCTTGAAATGGTCCAATAACGGATGGTTTTCGTCTGGCAAAGTCTTGTAGCGTCTCATTAGGTTTTTGTACTCTACCACGCAATTCCATTCGGTATATTTCTTTGATGTGTTCTCCACCATACTTACGTTGTAGAGCATCCATTATGTCATCATAGCTATTTCTGTTACTTACTGGTATGCTTTCAAGAACTATTGCTGCGTTCCCTTTCAAGGCCAAAATCAATTCTATAGCTTTTTCTTCATTGTTCCACATGTTTCTAATGGCAACTGTATCAAACTGGAATTTGAACACATTAAATGGTGTAGTGCCATCAAAACTAGGGGCCTTTATTCTACTAGAGGATTCTGGAATAATTCGTACCGCTCCTTCTTGATACTGATGACTATTCACTTTTGTTACCAAGTCGGACACCTTTTTGTCAATTTCATCCATTCTGTTGTTAATAACTGCTCCTTCTTGACATTGAACATTATTCACTTTTGTTTCTAAGTCCGAAACCTTTTTATCAATGACATCCATTCTGCAGTTAATAACCTCAGACATTTCCTGAATTTTCTCATCTGTTACTCTAAGAGATTCTTGAGGTTTCGCTTCCATTTCCGCTAAGTGTTTAATAGTTTCTTTGACTTCAGCTTTAACCTCAGAACGAAGTTTCTCATTGTCGGCAAGAAGTTTCTCATTGTTGACTCTAGATGTTTCTTGAAATTCTTCTTTGACTTCAGCTAGAAGTTCAGTTTTAACCTCCGCAAGCTGTTTCGAATTTTCGTTCAATTTCGCTTCCAGGTTCTTGTTGGCTGTTTCCATTTTTTCCATCATAGCCGCGAACATTGTGCTTAAATCCATGCTGCTTGTTGTTGAACGTGTAGAAACTTCCATTTCTTCCTTATACTCGAATTCGTAAGCACCGATGTCAATATAAGCCTCTTTTGTAATTCTGCCTTGTTACCTGCTGTTTGTAGCTCCAACTTACTCAATTCCTTCTTGAGTTGTTCAACTTTCAGTTCCTCAAACTTCATGCTTATTACTTTGCAATCCCACTTCTGACACCAATTGTTACGTTTTAACTTTTTCAAAACGCTGGTTTATTTCCTTTAAATAAACCGGATACTTTTGATTGCAAATAAAAGCCGTTTAGTAGTTTAAAAATTGTAACAACTCTTTATTTATTTAAAATGTACAACAACCACAGAATTAAATAGCCACTCAATGTTTTTTATACAAGTTTATAAATTCTCAGAATTACAGACACAATTTATAGTGTACACGAATTTACTTGAAAAACACAACACACTTTAATACCATGTTCACACGACGGCATTATTCGTCATTCACGCTCTCATTCAACCCCCAATTACGAACTGAATTACATGATTCCCATTACAAAATTTCAAGCGCGAATTACCTTGTTCGTTCGTAATTCAGTTTGAATTACCTTATGAATTACGAACGAATGACTGTCATCTCTAATTTGTATCGATTATTTATGTATCAAAATCAGCTGTCCAAACAAAAATGTCAAAACAAAACAAAATAAAGAAAAATATTTTTGTATTAAATAAATAAATTAAAAGAAATAAAAAGTCTGATTAAAGTTAAATTCATTTGTAGAAGTAGCAGCTCTGCCATTCTTTCAGCCCACACCTCTAATAAAGCCCGCTCGCTGCCCTGGCCCCACTTGCTTGCACTTTTTCCTTTTTCCAACAATGAAAATAATAATTAAATTATATTTGTTTAATTAATAATGCTACAATTTTATATTTTTACTTACCTTTCTTATCCATTGCCAAATTACAAATTTAAAATTCGCACCAAACAAACAAAATAAACAAAAAAACAAAACATGTAAACAGAAGAAAAAAACAAGAAGAAGAAATAAATAAATGTCAAACTGAATTACGAATGCTGTCGTGTAAACAGGTTGATTCGCAATCGTAATTCAAAACGCGAATTAAGTAATTCAGACTGCCGTGGAAACATGGCATAAGGCAGTGGATGTTTATTCGAAAAGCGTCTCTGATCAACTCACTAACGACTGCAACCTCTGCCACTATTTATAACACTGCATTACCATCTAAAAAGCTCTTTAACTGTCTAGAGGTTTCTAATACATACGCCATCTGTGGTGTACTTTCTACAATGTTCTTTAACTGAATATTCGAAACAGCGTTGCCAACTTACGATCAAATCAACTGAAAGCTTTTATTTAATAATGCCCACAGATATGTTACAGTTTTACAGCACTGTTATTTGAAAGCATTATGCTACTTTTAAATCAGCCGTTAAAATCGTTATATTTGAATTCAAGTACAATTTCGTAACAATACTATATTGTCAATATTATGATCGTAAATATTTGTAGGGTTATGCTGTGAGTTTTTGTGACATTTTAGTAGACTTGGAGCTGATGGAGTGTCGTATTGTATAAAGACATCTGGTGGATGCACCATTTTATATACTCGCGTGGAAGAGAATTTGCGGACAGTGTGTCGGCATTGTTTTGGAATAGGAGGTTGCTTCTTTGTAAATGTTTTTTTCTTTTCTTTGAGACTTGTTGTACTTGTCATAGTTATTGTTAAGCACGCTTCTAATATTAGTGTTTGAGTATTTATTTATTTATTTATTTTATTTTATTTAATTTCAATACAAAGAAGCCTTCGTGGCCAAAAAATACATGTATTGTTAAGAATATATCTATGTATGTAAGTAACATAAGTAAATATTTAAAATAGAAAATTAAATTAAAATTAAAAGTTACAAGTTAAAAGGCTAGTTGTTTGGATATTTACTACCTTGATGACTTGAATTTCCCTTGCAGGACTGTTCTATCTATTTTTTTTTTCGCATCTCTGTGAATGACATTGACTAATGTACACTTTTTGACCCTTTCATTAACACCTATGTATACTATCTTGTTCTCGTTATTCTCATACATATGGCTGCACTGCTGTATATGCACCTTGGGTGATTGTATCTGTTTTATGCTTATCTGGATTATTGTTTTTGTAACACTGGTGAAGATTTTTTTTATTTTTATCATGTTATATGTGCTGATGTCATCTATTAAAACACTATAAATAGTTGATTATTGTTTGCAGTTGTGTGGAGTTTTGTTTAATTCGTACAATTTGTATTAAGCATTATTTATATTTATAATTTATATTTTTATTAATTAAATTTTTTGTAAACAATTTTTATTAAGTAGAAATTTATAACCGATTATGGCCAATAAGCTAGGTTGTTGAAAATAATAAGTAAATAAAAAATAAATGGAACATAAAACCAAATTATTTTTCAGATACTCTTATTTTTGCAAAATCTATTCCACTCTATAGGCGTACAAATGTCACGACGATGATATGGAATTGTCCATATGGCAATTTGCCGTCTACACCCGCAAATTTCATTGACGCAATCAAATTTGAGAATTGCAGCAATAAATATTGCTACGTGGGGTAACAAGGTGCCAGAAGTGGTGACTTGAAATAAATACAGGCGAATTCACAAATTTGTTTATATGGAGTTTGACATAAATGCGTACCGTCAAATATTTTTTATGTGTAGTTTGAGATTATCGCGTGCCATTTCTATAATCAGCTGTGCTACCGATGACACCTTATTAAATGCACCTTGACAAGACGAATTGCACAGCAGATTAATGTTGTTTGGATGTTTGAGCTGTCAATTATCTTGTGTTTGTTGCGGCGAATGCTACAACAAACATAAAAGTAACAAAAACAACAGGCAAACTTTGACAGTTTAAACCACATAAACAAAAATTACAAAAAAAATTTGTTTACAATTTGTATTTTTAAGTGACAGCTGATTTTGACATTTGGACGAATTTTTCACAAAAACAAAAAGCATGTTGTTTTTGTCTTGTTGTATTTGTTACCGTGGCGCTGTCATCTTATTAGATTCGCCTTGAGTCAGCACAAGGCGAATTTATACAAGGGGAGTCAGTCAAACAGCTGTTCATTTTTTTTTTCGCTTTTTGGTTCTAACAACTGTCAAAGCTTGGTTTTATATTTAAATATCTACATATTCTAAGCTTATTAACAAAATATTTATTGTTTACGTAAATAAGTAAAGCCCTCACTATTCAATTATATACACTATATTAAGTTTAAATACTTATTTGTTAAATTTTTCATTTTGGTTTTTTGACATTTGTTAAGACCAATCTTTGTTTTTGTAGAACTGACACCACCTTGTATGAATTCGCCTTGAGTCAGCACAAGGTGCATTTAATAAGGTGCCATCGGCAGCACAGCTGATTATAGAGATAGCACGCACAAATGTCAAACTACATATATAAAAAATATTCGCCCGTACGTCCGTATGTCAAACTCTATATATAAAAAATAAGTGAATTCGCCTGTATTTATTTCAATTCGCCACTGCTGTCACCTTGTTAAATACGCCTTGCAGCAGTTCTTGTGACTCACAAGAACTGCTGCAAGGCGTTCTTGACCTCACAAGTTGTGAGGTCACCTTCAAGGCGTATTTAACAAGGTGACAGCAGTGGCGAATTGAAATAAATACAGGCGAATTCACTTATTTTTTATATATAGAGTTTGACATACGGACGTACGGGCGAATATTTTTTATATATGTAGTTTGACATTTGTGCGTGCTATTTCTATAAACAGCTGTGCTGCCGATGGCACCTTATTAAATGCACCTTGGTCACCTTATTAGATTCGCCTTGGTTGTTAAATTACAATCAAGGTGCATTTAATAAGGTGCCATCGGTAGCACAGCTGATTATAGAAATAGCACGCACAAATGTCAAACTACATATATAAAAAATATTCACCTTGTTAAATACGCCTTGATTACAATTTAATATTAAATTCGCCTTACTTTATAGATAACTTTTTTGACAGTTGAGGTAAAATGTTAAAACAATATGTATGTTGTTTTTGTATTTGTTATATGGACGAGCACACCTTATATTAATTGCCCAGGGCAGATAAATTAGGTACCTATTACTTTTTTCAATATAATTACAAAAGTACATTTCAAGGTGCATTTAATAAATACGCCTTGGTACATTTCAAAGGGCACGTTTAATATATAGTTGTGATATTTGGATCGCGATTTGGATTTCAGAATATTAGGGCACTGCTACAAGTTTAATATATATTGTGATATTAGGATCGCGATCCATTGTAGTGGATCTCGAAAAATTAGGTTATTCTGCGATTTGGATCGCGATCCATCAATACTGCATGCTACATGTTCAATAAATATCGCGATACTGGATCCAGGTCAATATATATTGAACGTGTAGCAGTGCCCTAATATTAGAGAATAATATTAAAGTAAGTCAGCCAAATTTTACTTCTTCCGGATCGTATAAAAGTCATATATAGTCCCGAAAAGAGGGAAGATGAACAACTGTATATAAACTCTAAAACACCTTAGCTCCAACCATGTGAAATTTTACAATAGTAAACAATTTGCCAATTTGAAATTGCTAAATTCAAAGTAAATTAATAAAGTAGACTCAGTAGAACAGCTGACTATTTTTTTTACTTTGGTCTAATCTGTCAATTCACTTGTGGTTGTTGTGGCGAAAAATACAACAAGCTCAAAAGCAAAAACAACAACAGGCAACTTTGACAGCTCAGACCTTAAACCAAAAACAAAATTGCTTGTGGTTTTTGTAAATGTTGTATTTGTTGTAGTACTGTCGCTACTTTATTAATTTACTTTGGCTAAATTCACTCTGAATTTATGTAATCTTATGATCATTGTGATGGGGATAATTCACAACTTAATTTGAATTAAGACTGCTAATACAAATTAACGCTGCCGTTTGTCTACGCTACTAATTAGAAATTATTATAACCACATTTGTAGTCTATATATTTGCATATATTGCAATACCACCACTTTTTAAGAAATTATATAAAATAGGAATACAAATCCTTTTTATTATCTGAAAAACTAATTTAGCACTTTATCCCATTTTGGCACATTTTAGACATCAATTTAGCACAAAATTCACTTTTAAAAAACCCATCACTGGTTAAAAGATTTGTTGTAGATTGTTTTTTTCACATCGATATTGCAAAGAAGAAAAGTAAGGTTACTTTAAAATGGCTTCTGAAATTGAGGTATATTGATAAAGTGTGATTTTACACATATATAAATACTTTTATAAATACGTTTTCATAATATCTATTGCAGACATCTAAATTTTTGCAAGATCTACCTAATCGTATATTATGTGTACCAGTGGAGGAAAGGCAGGAATTCTTTCAGCGATTGTCTGCTTCGTTGTCATCTTCCGGTATCTATTATACTACTTTTATGTTTTCTTAAGGACTTATTAATTTGTGTAATTTTTTTTATTTAGATGTAAATACAATTGTTATACGTAGTGTTTGCAAAATATTAACTATGACATTAACCAAATATAAGGACAACAATTCTCAACTACTAGTGAGAAATCTTATTATTGACATGATAAAAAACCACCACGATGCAACTATTGAAAGTATGATGGCAGTCTTTAAGATTTTATCGTGCAAAGAACTGGCAAATGCTCCTCCGCAAAAAGCGTCAAAGGCGGCTCTTATAGCTTTGGGATGGACGAGTTTATTAAATAAGTTCTGTGATACTGAATCAAATGTGTATAAAACAGAACTTCCTCGATTAATCGAATATCAATCGTTGCTTTATCAAATTGTACTCAGTTCTTTAAATGAACGTTTAATAAACATGGCTAATAACATTTTAATAGAGATTTTAGAGAACCACTATTTTGAAAAATATATGCTAGTTCTATTAAAAAAGGACGCCTCAAGTAATGTGGTTGTATTGATGTCAGTTCTCATTGCTTTAAAAAAGGAAAAGCATAGCGTCGATGTTATGAGTAATTACAAGGACAATTTAATAGATGTATTTGTTAAAGGAATAATAACTGCAAAAACCAAACCACATTCAAGCTGTATTTCTGCTTGTAAAATATTATTGAACTCTATAACTATTGTTGATTTTGAAGAAAAAATATTACCACCAATGCAAAGATCTATGCTAAGGAACCCAGAAATTATTCTACAAGCAGTTGGATTAATTATTCGGCATGTTAACATAGACTTCAGTCAATATGCATTGCATTTGGGCAAAATGCTTATACAACATTTGCGTTCTAAAGATGAAATTTCTAGATTTGAATCTGTGGAAAGTTTGAAAGAGTTATCTATGAAGTGTACTGATCTTCTAGTAATAGCAGAATTGCTAAAAGAGATATTTTCCGTACTTAATGGAGCCGAGGGTAAAATAACTGTAGCAGAATACCGCATAAATCTCATTCAAGTAAGTGAAGTTGAACTCTTTTAATTTTAACAGTAGTGATATGCAAATTATTGTAAACACGTTTTTAGTTTAGGAATTATAGAGTTTTAATGCACTCGCATATAGATTAACCCACTTATAATCAATTTAAATTTTTTTAATTTATTCAATTGTAATATATCGTTAGTATATTATTAGTATGACCCAAACACTTGTTATTGAGAAAAACGACAAAGAAGGTTTAGATAAATTTTTCTCAAAATTTACGTGATAGAATTTTCACACTTGATTTCGACGTATGTTTTGAACAAAATTATATATTTACACACCGTTATGTAAAATTGAAAAAAAAAAGTTAAGATTTTAATGAAAACAAAAATTCGTGTGTTATGGCCTATATAAATTTTTTGTTTTCACTTTTTAGGGTCTATATCAATGATGTTCATTTCATTGTGCTTTCGCGCTGAGTAACAACACACATATTCTTATTCTCTTTAAAAGAGCGTAACAAATGTCTCATTTTTTCAGAAATTCATTAAGCATTGTTGTTGGTTGGTTTTTGGTCGAAGCATAGCAAACACACGCGTTTCAATTACAATTGAACACAAAACAACAAAGTCAGAAATAAATAAAAAATTTTAGAGAATTTCGGCCGTATAATGTGTATTCTTTTATTTCCTTAAAATTTAAATTACATTCATTTAATAAATTGGTTATATCTGGCAAAAATTCTAAATCTAAACATTTTTTATTTTGTTCTTATTTTAAGTGTTTGACATTATGTTTGCTGGGTAGCTCTCTCACCAATACATTTTCATTTTTATTTTTGAACATCACTGGTCTATATCAATGATGTTCATTTCATTGTGCTTTCGCGCTGAGTAACAACACACATATTCTTATTCTCTTTAAAAGAGCATAACAAATGTCTCATTTTTTCAGAAAGTCATTAAGCATTGTTGGTTGGTTTTTGGACGAAGCAAAGCAAACACACGCGTTTCAATTACAATTGAACACAAAACAACAAAGTCAGAAATAAATAAAAAATTTTTGAGAATTTCGGCCGTATAATGTGTATTCTTTTATTTCCTTAAAATTTAAATTACATTAATTTAATAAATCGGTTATATCTGGCAAAAATTCTAAATCTAAACATTCTTTATTTTGTTCTTATTTTAAGTGTTTGACATTATGTTTGCTAGGTATCTCTCTCACCAATACATCTTCATTTTTATTTTTGAACATCACTGGTCTATATCCATGGTAGGCGTTCATATTGTTGAGGTTACGATGATTTTCGTCAAACAACCCGAATGTGAACAAAAGAGCGTAATAGAGCGTAAAAATACACACAATTCATTCAGTTTCTTGATGTTGTGGATATTTTATTTTTTACCCAAAAGAGCACACAAATTAAATGCCTCTTTTTGCGTACCACTGGTCTATATCATTGTTAACCGAACTCTGACAACAATAGATTTGCTTCGTAATCTAGTGTTACGATGTGTGTACACTGAACCAATTTTCTTATGAAAATATTCTTCACTGGCAACACTTGTAAAATAACTCATATTCGGGTATATATATGTTTGTCATTCCGTTTGTAATTTCCACAATATAATTTTCCGACCTTATAAAGTATATATATTCTGGATCCTTATAGATAGCGGAGTCGATTAAGCCATATCCGTCTGTCCGTCTGTTGAAATCAATTTTCTGAAGACCCCAGATATCTTCGGGATCCAAATCTTCAATAATTCTGTCAGACATGCTTTCGAGAATTTTGCTATTTAAAATCAGCAAAATCCGTCCATAAATAACGGAGATATGAACAAAAATCCGAGACAATCTCTGAAAATTTCATTAAAAAAAGACAATTTATTGCATCCCAGTTGGCCATGTCTTCAAGACAACGTCGACGATGCGTACACGACAATGTAGGCGACACCCCATACAAATCGTTGACGACTTTTTCGAACAAAGGGCACTCAAATCGTACACGACAATGTGAGCGACATTATCATGCACATTGTCGTTGACGATCATATGAGTGACAATGTGGTTAAAGTTGTCATCGACGACTATATACACGGCTTTTCTCTCTTGTTGTCGTTGATGACAGTTATCGACTGTATCTTCCATATTGACATTGACGACAGTCAATTTTGTCACCATATTTTTTTTTAAAGAAATAGATATTTTCATTTTATTATTGCTAAATATATTTATTAATACAAATAAAAATTGTAAGTAACTAAAATTAAACAGCTTATTTAATTAATTTTTAAAAAAACTTTATAATATTTAATTATATGGGGGATTTTGTTTGTTTTTTTGACCGGTATTATTCTTGAACATTACCTCGTCCATCAGCTACATTAAAATCTTGACCCGGAAGTTGTAATATGTCTGCCAGTACATAAGTATCATCATCCATCATACAAAAGGTGTATTTTTTTTTATAAAATTTGTCCTCAATTATTTCGCTCGTTCGTTTGCTCTAAGTTCTTTAAAGCATTGCGATCAGGAACTTTAAACGACTTCAACCCAGTATTAGCATTGGCTCTGCGCATAAAGGAATCAGCATTTACCTTTACGAGCTGCTTTTCTGATAGAAGTGTTCGGTGATCTTCGAAAGAGTTGTTCGACAACTTTTGCCTTACCAAAATCTGTTACACCTTTTTTTCTTCCGGATCCAGATTTTCTTTCAATGTTCAAGTCATCCTTATACTGTTTAATGGCTTTTGAAACAGTGTGACGATGAACCTTCAGATCTTTTGCTATTTTTTTGAAAGTCCATATTGGATATTTTTGAAAACTTTTAATTATTAAATAAACTTTTCAAAAAAATCCAATATGGACTTTTAAAAAAATAGCAAAAGATCTGAATGTTCATCGTCATCGTTTCATTGTTTAAAGACATCAAAATGCATGCAATTGTCGTAAATTTTGTCCTCACAACAGTTCTACTGACGATCAGATGAAGACATTGTCGCTCATCTTGTCTTGGATGTGGTTTGATACAGGACAAAATGCATGCACTTGTCGTTCACTTTGTCCTCAATATTATTTTATTCAAGACAAGTTCATGAAATTGTAGTTGGAGCTTAAGACACGACAACATATGCGACTTTGTTTTATACTTGTCCTCAATTGCTTTGACAAAAAAGCAACAAAACGTATGTTTGGCTGTGTGTTGGTTTCATTGATTTGCGTTTTTTTTTTTAGAGCAACAATACGTATGTTTGGATGTGTGTTGGTTTCAGCGCTTTACGTATTTTGTTTTTTTTGGTGTTTTGTTTGGCGTTGTTGTTGGTTTTTATACATCAAAAAGTATACATAGCAAGGCGTATTTAACAAGGAGACAGCAGTGGCGAATTTTTTATATATAGAGTTTGACATACGGACGTACGGGCGAATATTTTTTATATATGTAGTTTGACATTTGTGCGTGCTATTTCTATAATCAGCTGTGCTGCCGATGGCACCTTATTAAATGCACCTTGTATACATAGTATTTCGATGTGTACAAGCAAGGCGTATTAACAAGGTGAGTGCGTCCCGGCAACAAATACAACAATGCAAGAACAACAGGCAATTAGTTTTTGTTAAAATGTACGGTAAATGTCAAAATCAAGGCGAATTAAAATATTACTATGTTATTTACAATAACAAATGTAAACATAAACATAGTTTGACATATAGTGTACATAAAACCACAGCGAATTCAGAAACAGCTGATTTTATGCACTCACCTTGTTAATACGCCTTGTGTGCAAGGTATATTACAAGGCAAAGTAAATTAATAAAGTAGCGACAGTACTACAACAAATACAACATTTACAAAAACCACAAGCAATTTTGTTTTTGGTTTAAGGTCTGAGCTGTCAAAGTTGCCTGTTGTTGTTTTTGCTTTTGGGCTTGTTGTATTTTTCGCCACAACAACCATAAGTGAATTGACAGATCAGACCAAAGTAAAAAAAATAGTCAGCTGTTCTACTGAGTCTACTTTATTAATTTACTTTGTTACAAGGCGTATTTAACAAGGTGACAGCAGTGGCGAATTGAAATAAATACAGGCGAATTCACTTATTTTTTATATATAGAGTTTGACATTTGTGCGTGCTATTTCTATAATCAGCTGTGCTGCCTATGGCACCTTATTAAATGCACCTTAGTTATTAATTATAATTTAGTGTTATCAGAACAGCAGATCGTTTTTTGCTACTATATTCATTTTTCGCCGTAGTGCAGTATAAATGTCAAACTTTGTTTACATTTTGTAAATGTCAAACTTTGTTTTGCTGTTAAATTCGTTTATGTTTTAAAAACAATAATAATACTACACGAGATTAGTTTTATTTTTAAAAACATCAAATTAAATTACAAACAGATTCAAATTTATAAACATTTTTAAAATAACGAATTAACTCGGAGTAAAAATAAAACACGTCCGAACTGAACTAGAACTGTTTTTTTTACATTTTTCCCTGACAGCCAATTCGCCTTCAAATGCAGGCACAATGTCAAACTACATATAAAAAAATATAACCAATTCGCTCGGTATTCTGAATTCGCCGATAACACTACCTTATAATTAATATACCTTGGATGTGTGTTGGTTTTATTGCTTTGCGTATTTTGTTTCGTTTGTAGCAGGGCACACTTAGAAAGGTGACTGCATCACTACAACAATACAAAAACAACAGGTACTTTGTTTTTGTTAAAAAGTAGGTGAACTGTCATAGTTGCCTGTTGTTGTTTTTGCTTTTGGGTTTGTTGTATTTTTCGCCACAACAACCACAAGTGAATTGACAATTCAAACTGAATAAAAAAAATAATCAGCTGTTTCATCGCAGTCACCTTTCTAAGTGTGCCCTGGTTTGTAGCAAGGCGTATTTAACAAGGTGACAGCAGTGGCGAATTGAAATAAATACAGGCGAATACACTTATTTTTTATATATAGAGTTTGACATCCGGTCGTACGGGCGGATATTTTTTATATATGTAGTTTGACATTTGTGCGTGCTATTTCTATAATCAGCTGTGATGCCAATGGCAACTTATTAAATGCACCTTGGTTTGTAGCAAGGCGAATTCATATAAGGTGTTCTCATTAGCTTATCATCAGCTGTTTTATCCAAACTTTCAAAATTTATGTTTGTGTTGGTGCGCGCAGTATATATGTGTGTGTTTGTATTTGTGTGTTTTTAATGCGTCCACTTTTTTCTGTTGTTTTATATTCAATTTCTTCTGTTTCTCCACGCGTTTGAACTCATCATCGAACATTTAAACGTCCTCCAAATGAAATGAAGCAATAAATATATATATTACACCAGTTTTAATATTGAATTGGCCTTACTTGTGTTTTTGACAGATTGGGTAAAAAGAAAAAACAAAATGTATGTTGTTTTTGTATTGTTGTAGGGATGAGTACACCTTATATGAATTCGCCTTGGTTTGTAGCTTCTACAATTTTTAAAAATGTTCTTGATATATGTATTTGGGATGCTATATGCATTAAACACATTCAAGACAGCAGGCTACGAACTTCAATCTGTCAAAAATAAAATGCACACGTTTATATGGAGACGATTATTTTAACGACAGCACAGCTACACGGCTCATGCCGATGTAGCCGAATTAGGCTAATTTCTATTTTTGTCAACTACAAAACAGAAATAGTGTTGCTAATATAATAAAAAATGTAAATCAAATTAGTGCTTAAAAAAATATATTTTTTTACTTAATTAATAGAAGTTTCTGATAACCATATTGAAATAAATTAATAACAGGTACATAATTAATTATAACCATATATATATTTTTACTCAAAATAATTGTTTCAGTCTTAATTACTTTGGAATTTTGTACGGTTATTTTTTATTAAAGTGGCACCACTGAATTATTAATCAGCTGTTTACTTTGTAGCTGTCGTCTTTAAAATAATTCAGTAGCTGCCACACGACTACAACTGTAACCAGCAGAATTTGTGTTCGTGTAGTCGTGTAGCCTGTTGTCTTGAATGTGTTTAATGCAATACGCTGAAAGTGGGCAATATACATACATATCATAGACTAACATAGACCCGAATCAGCTGTTTTTAGCAACATGGCGGAGGCAAACAAAAAAAATTTACGAAAAATTAACAAAAGAAAATGTATAATAAACCACGGTAGATTTAAAAGAGGGACAAACATATAAATTTATCTTTCTATATCTCGTCTCACAAACTCATCGATTTTTTACTACATTTTATTTTTTCTCTCGCTCTAAGATCTGCCTTAATGGCGGAATTGGAAAAAATGTTAACAAAACCATACGGTTCGAAATTACTTGTTTGACAGCTGTCAATGGTCTCTTATCTGTAATAATCTGTGATACATATATACTAACATAGACTAACATAGACCCGAATCAGCTGTTTTTAGCAACATGGCGGAGGCAAACAAAAAAAATGTACGAAAAATTAACAAAAGAAAATGTATAATAAACCACGGTAGATTTAAAAGAGGGACAAACATATAAATTTATCTTTCTATATCTCGTCTCACACACTCATCGATTTTTTACTACATTTTATTTTTTCTCTCGCTCTAAGATCTGCCTTAATGGCGGAATTGGAAAAAATGTTAAAAAAAATGTAAACAAAACCATACGGTTCGAAATTACTTGTTTGACAGCTGTCAATGGTCTCTTATCTGTAATAATCTGTGTATACTAATTATTAAAAATTATCATAGTAGAAAAATAGAAGGTAGTTTCATTCTCTCTTTATTTTTTCAAATTCTATATCTGACATGCTTAAGGATTTTGAAGTTTTCGTAAAAATAGTAATGCCATATCAATTTCAAATTTTTCCTTTGGGAATACATAATTTTCATTAATTTGAAAATTATTAAAAAAATATTTACCCAACAACAACAACAGTTTATGGATATATGTAAAGCTTGCGAAGAAGATTTGCCAAAACAGCCAATGATGTGCACCGACCATTTAGTTAAAAGTAATATTTCAGTTAAAATTAAGCGTGTGAGATTGGATATGCATGCTGTCCCAATGAACACAAGGTAACTTCAAAATACTACTTATTATGTAAACATATTTTGGTATATATATCACCGATTATTACCGATTATAATCCATTAACTATGCTCACTGGAGTAGAATCGAAATTATTTGAAAATAAATCTCGTATTTCTAAACGGCGTACCCAAGGAATATTCGAGTTTAAGATTTGAAAATGAACCCCACAAATACTTCAATGGCGGCGCTATGGGACCCAAAGTAGGGCACCTTCGACATGTAAATTTGTTAAACGCGTGTCATTTTTGTTTTCCATCCGATTTCAAAGACTTTTTATATTTTCTGAGAGTGCTCGGCTAGATCTTGAAAATACATTCTTCCGTGTGCTACTTGTCTCGTATAATTAAACCTCCATTTAAAAGATATAAAATATTTACATAGTAATAAAAAAAATTTTATTTTTATCATGAAAATTATTATTAAATAATATTGCATCCACAACAAAAGTGAAGATTATATAAGATTCGGCATAGCCGAATATAGCACTCTTACTTGTTTAATTTCGGTTTCACATGTATAAGAAACTCACACATAGACGGTGCCCGCTGGCGCACTGCTGGAGACCAATGGTCTATATCCATACAGACTATTTTTTTGGGTTTTTCTTTGTATTAAGTATTTTTTCTGTGGATTCAAGGGGATGAATATAGAATACAGAAAAAAGTTTCAACATAAATATTATGATTCGAATTCATTGATTTCAATTCATAACATTTATAAATAATTTCTTAAATAGTATGATTTTTTTAATATTTTATGTTTTGAAATAAAATCTAGAAGGCTTGAAAAATATAATTTCAATTTCATTTTTATTTTTATGTTGTTCAAAAATGTTTGAAATTTTTCATGGAAAATTTTTAGTTTTTTATGATTTTCAGCTACAAAATGATATAAAAGCGCGAAAATGATTAAATTGATTTAAGAGGATGAAATGCTTTTATATTTATGAATGTTTTATTATGTTTAATGATAATTTTTAAGTTTCAGATATTCTCCTTTTTATCTTAAAATATTGGCCAATATATGGCTATTATGCAAATATTCTTGCACTAATTCATTATATAATACAATTATAATGCAATTTATTAAAAAAATTAAGTAAAAAAGCTAAAATTTCCGTCATGTAAAATTTTATAATATTTATGAACATGTTCTTATTTTGAATGAAATAAGTTTGGGAAAAAAAAGTCAAGTTCGATTAATAATATTTATTACAAAATTTATTCCAATTATGATTTTTTTTTTTTGTGTAAAATTAAAAATAAAAAAATTTTAAGAGAATGTAAGGTACAAAGTTTCTTTTAAGACAAAAATTAAATTTGAAGCAAATTTTTAAAACAACCTTTGTCAATATTTGGTCAAAATATATGTACCTAAGTCTTAATGTTTTTTTATCGCTGGAAATAGCCGACGGTGCCAAAACCTGTTTTAAAATTTTTTTTTACGCTGGTTTTATTAACGTTGCATTCCGAAACTCTTTATCTCTACATGAATTTTTAAATTGAATATTTAATTCATCGGTCTTTTGATATAATAATATAACGTTAATTTTAGAAAATGGGACATTTCTATATTCCATTTTATTTGCAACCAGCGAATAGGAGTAGAAATCATTTGGAAGCATCATTTGGTATTTATTCTATTTTTGTTTTGTGGTACCCAAGAATAGCTCCATAATGTTATAGTTTTAATGCCAGGGAAATCTTTTACTAACTGATTTAAAATTTTAATTAGTGCGCCGGCTATATCATTGCCATTTCGGCCACTATGAGCTTCGGTCAATAAAGCATGTAGAGGTTTTCTTTTATATAAACATTTATTTTTATTAAAAACTTCTAACGACAAAAATATTTTTTATTTAATCAAAAAATTTAACAGAAAAAAGTAATTTGATTAGAAAAAATAATATTAAATGTTTAAAGTAGAAGTGTTACACTACACTACAAGTAAATATTGGTACATTTGGAATAATAATACCAGCTGTAAGGTTATACATTAGGCCGAGTCGATTTGTATGGAGGATCAAAAAGTAAAAAATCGTATAGCAGAAACGCTAATGTCTGAGTAGACACAATTTTTCATCGGCTGATTATGTTTTATAAAATAAATTAATAATAAAGACTGGATCTGTGTAATATTATTGTATTGTTAGTGATTAAACTTGAAATAGTTAGAATATATTGAAAACATTGAATTATTGCTGTTTTGATTGTTATCAATTGATCAAACCTTTTGGCTGCTGCTGTGGTTGTTGTTGCTGTTTTTTGCTTTTCATTTTCGTATAAAGTTTGTTGGCGCTTGTTTTACTGCATGTGCGCACATTATTTATTATGGTTCCTGGGAAAAAAAATAGTCAAATGCAAAATTGTAATTGGGACTTCATCATGCATTCAATGTGACATATGTAATTTGTGGGTTCATAGCACTTGTGCAGGTTTATCTGAAGATGATATGCAAAATATTAATAAACTACCATCGATGTCCTTTATATGCACAACATGTAAATCTAACCTTTCTGCTGGTGTCCCTCGTGATGAGTATGTAAACTTAAGTAAGAAGTTTGATGGAATATGTGACAAATTTAATGATTTGATGTCTAAAAATAGTGAAGACTGTAATAATATTACTAGCAAACTCGACACAGTAGTTACTGAAATTAAGAAGGAACTTTCTATAAGTGTCAACAACTTAAAGTCTGATATTACAAACTGCTACAAACTTATAAGTAAAGTTGAATCCGATACAGATGCAAGAATCTCATTACTTGAAGCTGAAAATAAATGGTTTGCCAGATTGCCTTAAAACATCACTGATGCTGTAATTAATTTGTCGAGAATGTATAATGCTGAAATAACTCATCATGATATCAACCAAGTATGTATATCAATAACAAAAGATCTATTCTTGTCAAGTTTAATTGCTTATCTGTTCGTAATGGAATTATGAATCAATACTTCAAAACTCTGAAAACTAGGCCGTTAAAAGCTTCCGATATCGTTTCTGACACCAGTATTCCAAGTAGCCTTCTGGATTGTCGTGTTTTTATAAATGAACATTACTCCCCGGCGAGGGGAAAACTTAAATCTGTTTGTTTGAAGTTGCGGAGAAAAGGAATTATAACCAAGTACAGACTTAAAAATACTGCTAAACCCACTGCTGCTCTTGCGCTTCCTAACAATACGAAGATGGAACTTGATTACGAAAGGTGTATTGCCCTGCTAAATGGTGATTATGCTGCTGCTGTCTCTACCTAAATAGAAGATCGTCTTGGTGATATTCTTATTTTTTGCTGTTTGAACCTACTATGATAATTGTTTTATATTATTATTTATTTTCAACAACCTAGCCTATTGGCCATAATCGGTTATAAATTTCTACTTAAAAAAATAGTTTACATTAAAAAATTTAAATATAAAATAAATTAAATAATTATGATATAAATTAAATAAATATTATAAATAAAATTGAACAAAGTCAAAACTTAAACTCAAACATATTACATTATAAAACATCATTATTAGATAATGATTCTTTAATTGATGTCAGTAAATTAGCAACTTGATAAGAAAAACTAGTTTCCACTAGGAAAAAAGAAATTTGATAAGTATATGTGTAACAGAAATAATCAACCATATAAAAGAGAAAACATGGTACTCAGTACAACCTAGAAACTATAAGGGCCAAATATATGTATATATAAATATTAGTCACTGAATGTCTGTTAGTTGATACCACCTTCAGAGATATAAACAGTAGAGGGACCAACCTATATGACAAACAATGTCATCAAAAGGGTGTATATCTAATAATCAATTACAATACTCAAATCCTAATATCATAAGTGATTCAAACAATAATCAAAACAAGTTCGAATAAGTTCATGAGAGACTGATAAATTCACCGGAAAGGTACCTATCACAGTCCACAAATCAATGTCTACACACTATCCGCAAATTAAACTTCAAACATATATACTATTTTGGCGCCTCAACCAATTGCACTAGTGCAACACGTAAATCAAACACTAAATGTAACTCCAAACACCAAGACAGCTTACTAAACAACATTTCAGGAATTCATAAAATCCACAACAACGGAATGGAAATAAATTAACATGACAATGACTAAGTATGCAGAAAATCATATGATAATAAAAAAAATCCATTAGCAATGCTTACATCAATTACCCCATAAAGAACCACGATTGATACTAGTCAAAAAGCATAAGAGGATTAATGATAACCAAAACTTTATCAATGCCAAATCAGAGTTAATATCTTCAGAATATATCAACATATTAAGAGCAAAAATAACTGAAAAACAACCTGAAGGAAAAGAAAACAAGCTGAATAAATTACAAGAAAACAAAGCAAATGACACATGACTATGAACAAAGAAAAGATCAATATTAAGATTAGCCCATCAGAAACTTAAGAATGAGATAGCAGATGTGAATGACATTATTAAGAGTGCCAGTCTTGATGATCAAGACCATTCCCTCTCTTTAATCAATCTGAGTTTAAAAAAATATTAATGAAATTTCCGCAAACCATACGATAAAAACTCTTATGTGCAATAGTTATCAATGAAATGTTATCTGTCTTTATCAATATAAAGAAAATATTTGAGGCAATGAAAATTCAAGTAACAAGTTCATTACAATGACATAACCAACTACTTGCAATCTACAATACATTCACTCAACACAACACAACCAAATCCACTCTTACATCATATTGGAAGTTGCTAAACAATTATCCAATAAGGAAGAAAACTGCTGTAATAGCATCAATGAATTTAGATCAATATCACATGCCATTACCAGAACAGTGAACATCGCATAAAACTCAACCTAGAAAACATATACAAACCAAAACATTGTCAACCGGCGCTCAAATGTAATTGGGCTACCACCACATAACAACCTGATAAACTGACAACAAAAAAGATATAAAATTTGCAGCAGAGAATATATGAATAACTACCCCAGACTTTAATATGGCCAATCATAGAACAAATCAAAAGCATTATGTATTAAAGCTACATACAACGTACGATCTCACCAAGCCATTTTACAAATCAATACATACCATCTTGCCCACAGAGCACAGTATGAATCAGAAATGTTATTTATCCGGTAATTCCAAATTTAAAGCTGAGATTAACAGGAATCAGCACAAAGAACCCTACTATTTACATGCATATAAATGAACATTCAAAATGCAGTTAAACAAAATATAACAACCAAATTCATTTTAGATAATGAACAGTTACCATTAACAAAATGATATAGAATTTCCCCATATTATGCAAATTAAAATTTTTTTTTTTTTAAATTGAATTAAATTCATGATTGGGTTCCTATCAAATGATCTATCTAACAATAAAGGTAACAACCACTCAGCTCACTCTATTAGTATACAATATAAGTTTAAATTCAGATTCAAATTTCAGAGTGCAATTAATGATAACAAATAACCGTCAAGAAATCATAAAAATACTGTAATACTAAGGAACTTTACCACAATAAAACATACAACAAAAAATCTGTTGATACTTTACACATCAAGACACAGATCATTCATGCACCACAATCCCAGTACCCACAAAATGCTAGTCTAAAACATGAAAAAAAAAAAAAACAAATACTCTAACAAAGAAATCCAGCATCTACACAATATTAAAATGCATTACCACGTCTCATCATATATCCCAAAATTTAAGTTAATTATTAATGCATTATATAATAATAAGAAATCAGCACACAATTACAAATCATTAAATTAGAGGCATCAAGATTTTTAACAATTTTATCAAATTCCACAGATAAACCAGATAATAGGCTAGGCAAAAAAAATCAATACCACACCTCAAAATTAAATGCACATTCTATGCAAGAATTATACGAAGATATAACAAAAAGCAATCCCATTAAAACATGTGACATCTCAACTGTGCCTATAGGAACGAACTATTACGAGAGAGTTCTTGAAATAGTTTCCGTCTATATGCATTAGTAGATATGTCAAACATTCTTAAAGAGATTGGCAATCTGTTATAAGCTCGCGCCACCCTAACACAAAATGAACGTTCTAATATGGAGGTCAGTCTTGGAATTTTAAGCTGAATATTCCTAGTAGATCTGCAGAATTCAAACAAATCAATTAAATATTTTGGAGTCTGTAACTTATATGACTTATAAAAATGTAACAAATTTCTAAACATTATAAATTCAATAAATGAAAAACCCAAGAACTTCAAAACATACGACGAAACATGCTGACACATCCTAAGAGAGTATAGATACCTAATAACCCTGTTAAAAGCTAATCTAAGTTTCTTCATGACATAGCCAAAGGTACCAGAAAATACCTCTAAAGCATATAAAAATATTGGCATTATCAGTGCATGAACAACTCTTTTCTTAACATGAAAAGGCAACAACAAATCCAAGCTATATAATTTACGTAGAGTAAAGTTAGCCTTAGATACAACAGAATTGACATGACCTTCAAAACTCAAATTGTTATCAATAATTACACCGAGACACTTGAGTCTATCAACAAACTCAATCAATATGTCACCAAAGTGAACTGAAAAGTTATAATTACCTATTTTACCGAATTTTATTGATTTAGTCTTATCAGTATTGATAAATAGACGATTATCAGTAACCCAATTCAAAAGTAATCCAACTGTAAAATCAATCATATTTTGCAAAACGTCAGGAAATTCTGCATCACCCTTGAACAACAACTGAACATCATCTGCATAAGAAAATGGAAGACACATATTACTTGACACCATATTGAAAAGATCATTCATAAACATGATAAAAAGTAGTGGGCCAAGAACAGATCCCTGCGGCACACCACTAAAAACTGGAAGTATTCTAGAACTATAACCATTACAAAAAACATACTGCATTCTATTAGATAGATATGAATGTATCAACTTACAAGCTGAACTTGAAAACCCATAATATCTATGTAACTTTTCAATCAAAAGCAAATGATTTACCCTATCAAAAGCTTTGGCAAAGTCCAATGATAATAAAACACAAACACCCTTGCTAGAAAGATTACTCCTAATGTTGTCAGTTAGACCAAGAAGCAAGGCAGTAGTACTCCTATTGCACCTAAAACCTGATTGACAATCATGAAGTAACTGATTTTCATTAATATGTTTCACAAGTTGAATCTTCATCAAATGTTCCACCATCTTAGACAATATTGGCAAAATTGATATGGGTCTAAATTCATCACAACCAACCAAAACATTATTCTTCCTTATAGGAATAATTTTCGCAATTTTCCATAACAATGGAAAAGTGGAAGTAGTTAAAATCGTATTAACTAAACGCAATATATGATTACCAATAATTGGCATTAACATCTTAAGAAACTTGAGTTCAAAACGATCATAACCAACAGCACTTGACTTTATTAGATCAAAGGCATCAAACATTTCAAAAACATCTACAGAACGAAAAGAAAAACCATCATATGAAATATTAGAAAAATCAACAACATTATCATAATCCACAGACTGATTAGAGGAGAAAATATCATTTAAATTATCAGGATCCACACTATTATAATGGTCAGTACCATCAACTACTCCATTCCTATTCAAGATAGCCCAAACCGTCTTACTGTCCTTATCCTTAAAAATCACACCATGCGCCTTTCTCTTATGTTTTCTAATAACAGATTTAGCCCTATTTCTACACCGACAGAATATTCTCCAATTAGCTTCAGTCCTATCATTTAAATATGCCCTGTAGGCAAGATCTCTAATTGACAATTGATAACTAATTTCAGGTGCATTAATCCACTCATCACTATGACCACGTACCATACGTCGTTTAAAAGGGACAACAGAATGTAAAGACTGCAAATTTCTATTCAAAATCATCAATTGTTCATCAACATTATCAGTCAAATACATATCACTAAAATCACAATTCCACGTCATGGCTTCCAGAGATCCAATATTGACAGCATCATAATCGTAAAATTCATAAAATTGTCTAGTATGCGGTCGCACAATCTTAAGCGACAAAAAAATTAATGAGTGACGTGTTATACCAGGGCATTGAAATTGATTGGATTTCTCCACCAACTCAGGAGAAGACACCAAAAAATAGTCCAATAATGAAGTTGAATTATGACGAACATCAAAATGCGTAGGCATTGAATTATGAATAGGCGAAAGATTCATTCCACGACAAATTTCCCGAACTCTCAGGGACTTAATCGGATCGAACAAATTATTATTGAAATCACCCATAATAATAATGTTTGAATATCGAACAAGAATATCAGATATTTCACCCTCAAGTGAAACAAAGTCACCATGAGGAAGATATACAATCCCAACTAAAAGCTTTATATCACCAAAAACAATTTCAACAAAGAGACACTCAACGACTCCATAATTTCTACCTACATAAACGACCCTATAATCAAAATTCCTAGAAATATAAAGAGCAACCCCACCGCCTCTTCCACATGGGCGATCATTCCTCAGACACACATACCCAGAAATATCAATAACGCTAGTAGAAACTGTTTCCCTCAACCAAGTCTCACTTAAACCGAAAACATCCAGAAAACCACCATCCAATAGACGTTTAATCTCTGAAAATTTTGCAGAGTTTGGATTTAAATTAAGACTCGTACAATTTAAATGAGCTATGTTAAAGTTACAATTCAAATTATATAATTGAGATCGTAGTAAATTATTGTCACTCGCAACATTTCCTAAATTATCTCGGGCAGACATATTAAATGCAATCTTAAACAATATTCAAATGCTTAAAAATAATTAAAAATAAAAATTCAATGATATAATGTAATTAAATGCAGTTAACTCTACTACATATAAAATTAGAAACAGTATTAAAAAATTATATTGAAAAATAAGGAAAAACACAATTGTCACCCAATTCACATATGTAGATACATTTAGGTAGATATGTATAAGTATGCAAATAAGAAAACAATTTTAGAACAATAATTCTACATGAAAAACATACACATATCTTTACCAACGCGACAACATAAATTTCAAAACCAAGTTTTTATACTTCAGAATTTGTTAAAAAAATTAATTTTTAATATTTTGTTAAAGCATTCTGCACAATATACTACTTATCCGTAGTATGCATACATACATACATACATACATATATACATACATACATACATACATACATACATATATATATACATACATACATACATACATACATACATACATACATACATACATACATACATACATACATACATACATACATACATACATACATACATACATACATACATACATACATACATACATACATACATACATACATACATACATACATACATACATACATACATACATACATACATACATACATACATACATACATACATACATACATACATACATACATACATACATACATACATACATACATACATACATACATACATACATACATACATACATACATACATACATACATACATACATACATACATACATACATACATACATACATACATACATACATATTGGTGATTGTAAAACATATTGCTGATTGCAAAAACACAAATTAACACTACTAAGTGAATGGGGGGACAAGTATGCAAAAATAATACTATAGATGTTAAAAAAGTTATAATACAAAATAAAAATTAAGTGTACATATCTATGTGCAACATTTATATAATTAACAACAAAAATTACCAATTAAGTTGGAATAAAATTTCGATTGAAGGTATCAATAGGTGATAATGAACAGTCATTTAGATTACCAAGCAGTTCTACACATTGCTCATGGGAGAGCTGTTTAACGGTTCCATCATTCATTGTAATGTTTGCCTTAGGGACATCATAGTTTAAGAATTTATATTTAATAATTTTTTTTTCATTTCTCAGTTTTCTACATACAGAAATCAACCTCCTTGCAGCATCAGTTAGGTGATCAATATTGATCACAATACGCACAACCAACACTCCTTTGAGTTTTGGTAACATTTTTATCACATTGGGGACATTTATAGATTTCATTATGTGGCGCCATCATAAAAATTGCAATACACTGCAAATCCCAGCTCTGATATAAAAAAACAGCAACAGACAATAAAACAGGTGTCTCAAAATAATTTAATTGTGTACACATAAAACAGCAAAACGGAGGAGCCAACTTGCAAGTATATAAATACTCAGAAAACAATTCAATCCGGTAATTGATGAATTTCGTTTTTTAATAGATGATTTATTTTTGTTGTATATGAAATCACTCGGCCAGCAAACACTATGCAGTGCTACCAAATACAATGTATGTTATAACAAACAAATAACAAACAATATTTAATAATGCAATTGAATTTTATAAATAAACGTTTTTTCTTTTTCAAGTATTTATTAAAAAAATACTACTTAATAAATTATATTTTTTTATTTTTAATTATTTTCCTTAGCGCACAAAATTTTGTTTATTTACTCATGACAGTGTTGTCAACTTCAAAAAAAGTACTGATATTCTTAATTAAATTAGCAATATTATTTCAATCACTTTTTTTTAGAAAACATATATCTTATGCACTTTTTTACTATACTGCTACATCAACAGAACATTTGTCAGCTGCCATGAGCGACCTATCGTGGGATTTCGCTGTTTTTTATTTCGTAAAACAATAAAATCTTATTCCTTAAATTCAGAAATTATATTTATGTTATATCATAAAATAATTAAGGTAATGTTGAAAATATTTTTATACAAATTGTATCACAAAACTATTTTTCTTTCGTATTTTTAGTAGAAATTTTGTTGATCATATATATACAGTGACGGACAATACAATAGAATCACTACATATGAATTCGATTAAAGCGGTAAAACTACAAAATTTCATTTCAAAATTTAAAATTTGTTCATTATATATTAATGCTCATAACGTAAACAATAAATAGAAAAAAATAAAATAAAAAAATAACACATTCTTATGTTAAAAACGATGTCAAATCTAAAAGACTAAATAAAATATGCGACATTCAAATAGAATCAATCAGTCTTAAAATGATTAAAAATAAAAAATCATCATAAGAATTCGTTGTTTTCTTAATATTTTGTTGCATATCAATTATTTCTAATAACAGCATCAAATCTTTTGGGGATTGAATTTAACAAACTTTCGCATGTAGATCGGGAAATTGCATACCATATTTCCTGAATTTTCTGCCAAAGTTCTTCCTTGTTTTTCAATTTTTCAAGTCCGAGTTTGTCTTTTACTATTTTCCATAGGATTTAAGTCTGGTTATTGAGACGGCCATTCCATAATATGAATTTTGTTATATAAAAACCATTTTTTTTGGCAAGACCTGACGTGTGCTTTGGGTCATTATCTTGCTGGAAGAGCCATTTTAAAGGCATATTCCATTCTGCATGTGGCTTTATAACATTCTCCAAAATATTTACATACAAGTGCTTACCCATATTTTCTTTAATCCAATAAATTGGACCAACGCAATACCAAGAAAAGCATCCCCATATAATAATATTTTCCCAACCATGTTTAAACGTTTTTGGTTTTTGCCATTTTTTGGACGTCTAACCCATGTCTTATCATCACTACCAATTAAATTAATGGTCGTTTCGTCCGTCCACAACACATTTTTCCACTTTTTTATATTTTCTGGCCCACACCAATCCTTATGTTTGCTCCTGGTTTTAACACATTGACTGCCACGTCGGACACATATGTGTGACACTGCACTATGCGGTTTACGCCACGTCGGACACATATGTCCGACACGACTTTTATTCTCTCTAGCCATGTCAGACAATAGTGCTCGATTTTAATAATTTTTTCGATGTTGTCTGGAAGTTCCTCATCAAATCTGTAATCTTCACATTCTTCATCACTTTCTGAACTTGTACTGAGTATTTTTTCTAACTCAGTATCCAATAAAAAAAATTATTTTCTACATTTCGTAAGACCCTCTTATTTATAAAAAAAATCTGTTTCTAAGCAGGAAATATTACTGACAGTTGCCTAAATTCCAATATTGACGTTTTCAAAGAGATTACGCAAAGAAAATGCTGTGGCCCCCAGCATCTTATTTACTGAAAGTGCCTTGGCAGTCAATGTGTTAAATGAAATATTGGTAGTGATTCTATTGTAATGTCCGTCACTGTATAAGTTGTAAAAGTCAGGTAAAAAATATATATTTTGCCAATTGATAACTAACATTATGTAAATGGGAAAACCCCCAAAAAATTGCAACAATATTAATTTTGGTTTAGTTATTGTCACATTTTTATTTTGGATCAGAATTATCAGATCATTAAAATATTTTTCCTTTTTCAAATTCCAGTTAATATCTTGAGTTTTTTGTTAATTTTATTATTTTGTGGTAAAATAATACCTTATAGTTAGTGAATGTTCTGCTTAACAAATATTGTCTAAACATTTGCTTACCATCGGAAATTAGAAATAATAAAAAATTAACTCTTTTTTCCGCAAAAATATTAGTTTAAATAAAATACAATTTGATTTTTTAAAATTTTAATCAATTATTTCACGCATAAATCTCTAATTGTCAAAAGACTGTGTGTTTTTACAACTAACAACAGAAATAATTGATTTAATTCACTACAAGCAATTCTGAAAATGAAATGGTCATTATACAACATACTGAGCTAATGAGCTAAAAGAGCGACCTAGCTAATAAACCCAACTCTATAGTATAGGGGTCAACTTAATGTTTCTCATTTCAACTGCTGCAGTATTAGGCCTTCTTTTAAATCTTCTAAATTTGATGAAATCAAAAATGTTCTTTATGGATCTGAGACTGAGTTATTGGAATTTCTGAAACATGGTTCTATGATTAGAACTTGTAACTTGTGAATAAAATACAAAATATAAATATTTTTTATATAATTTTAGTTTTTGTTTCCAATTATAAATATTTATTTTCCAAATTATTTATTAGTTAAATAAAGTAATAAATAATTTATTAATAATATTTACAGTTAAATTTATCCATATTTATATATTTTAAAACCAAATAAATTATAAATATAATCATTTTATATTAGTTTATTTAATTATATTGATATTTTTTTAGAAAATAGTAAAATTTTATATATTCAAATAAAACAAAGTTGAATAAAATTTAAATTTATTTCATTTAGATATAAAAAAAATCTACTAATTTCTTTGGAATATTTATTCAAACAAAACACAAAAAACTAAAATTATTCAAACAAAAAATGATTGAATAGAAATAATTCCAATAAAACTTTTGAAATATTTTTATTTCTCACAAATTTGAAACAAATAAATTTATTTTTCCAAAAATTACTGGATAGAAATAATTATAATAAATGTTAAAGAATATTTTTATTATTTTCACAACGAATTACAAATTTTTTTCAGACCCTAATTCTCTGATATCTAATATTGTATTTTTAAAAACTACTACTTAATCATTGATTATCACTAGAATATGAACACAGATTTATGGTTTCAATTGGAGGTTTATTATTAATTTAAATTGTGAAGAACAAAATTCATGAATTATTTTTGAAAACTGTTTTTAAAGTAACTAGTTGTTCAAAATGATCGTCTGACATGGCATTCCTCCTAGGGCTATTTATCGTTGAATTATTTTTGAGCATTGTTTTTGTTTTTTCATAGCAAACGAAGGATATTTTTCATAATCATCGGATGAAAAATCTTCATCGTCCGAGCTCATTTTCACACACAAAAATATTTTTATTCAAAATTGTTCAAAAATTTGTTGTTAAAATATTTGACTTTATTTTCACAAAGAAAATTTCTATGAATAAAAGTATTCTAAATTTTTTTGTTGAATATTTAAATATTTTTCTTTTTTTTGGAGAAATAAAATTATTCAAAGAAAATTGCTTTGAATAAAATCTATCAACAAATTTTCGAATAAGTAAAATAATATTTCATTTATAACTAGTTGAATAAACTAAATTAATATTTAATTTTTACTATAAAAATATAATTTGAAAATAATTACATGTTTTCATATTGATTAAAATATTTTAAAATCTATTCATTATATATTGAATAAAATACAACTTATTGTTACTAAAATACAAATAATATTAGTATAATTTTATGAGCGTTTATTCAAAACTTTTAAGTATAATATATTTAATATCGTATTCTATTTAAATCAAATAATATTTATTGCTTTATATTCTAAATAGATATATATTAATTAGTATCCTATTTTGAATAATATAGAATGATTTCAATATAAATTTATTTTTTCAAATATAACTAAAATTCAAAAATAATTAAATATTTTGAATAAAAATATTCACAATTTACAGCTATGGTTCTAGTAAAGCGGTAGAAATTCCTGGGTATAAATTCATTCGTAACGATCGAGTTGGCTCGAGGGGAATTGGTATCTACATCTCAAAAAAGCAGAAATCTAATGTCGTTTTTAAATCTTGTTTGCTTTATAAATGTGAATCTATCTTTGTAGAGAACCTCCTTGACAAACGTAATTTCTTATTTGGAGTAGTTTATCTGCCCCCACCTTCTGATTTTAACAAGTTTAAAGCGATCCAGCACGAAATGCTTCTTAATCATTCCAACATTATTATTGTTGGTGACTTTAACTGTAATCTATTTGATAGTTTGAAATCGAATGTGGTACACTCATTTTGTAATAGAACTAACTTATCTCTTTGTCACAATTCTGTTCCGTCTCATTATGACGTGCAACATGTTTCTACTTCTTTAATTGATTTCATATTATATAGTGAAAGCTTATTGATTAATGTCTCTGTGCAGGTTCAATGTCCTTCCATTTCTCACCATGCTCTTTTTGTTTGCTTCATTTAGATTAAATTTAATACATAATGATTCGTTTCTTGAATATCGTGATATTAATAAATTCGAACTCTCAATTAATGAGATTTTATAATATGTAGCAGACAATTTGATTAAGATTTAGTTTACTAAACTTTTCTTTCAGTGCAGCTCTATTTCTCTCACCAATACTATATCAGTTTTAGCTTTGGAATTCCTGATCTTCCTTTTGTTCGCCATTCAACCCAATGACCGACTTGATCAAGATGCATGCTTTTTGGAGGTTCTGATACGTATGATCATTTTGTTGACGACGATGAACTTTGTGATGAAACGTTTGAAATGTTAGATGGTGCTGGAGACGATGTTGACGGTGAATTTGATTGCATGTTTGAAAAGATTGACGATGGACGACCTCTTTTGCGTTGGTTTATTGGCATAGTATCAGATGCGTGTAGAAACTCGTTTGCTATCATCAATTGAAAATTCAACAATGACATATGTTTCATATTTCTGTCTTGATCGAGGTATATTCATATAATTCTTTTGTTTACGACATTAGCGTTTGCATTCTGAAACTGGAATTTCAGCTACCCGATCAATTGTTGATTCAATTACTCTCTCTAAATTATAACTTTTCTTCATCTTCACCTTCTGCATCATCAGAATTTTCCAATCGAAATCGATTATCTGTTTTAATTCTGATTCTGCGAAATCTTTTGGGCGCATTTCAAAAAAAATACTACTATGGACAAATGTTGCCTATAAGCAACATTGTGTTCATGAAATTCCTGACATAAAATAATTGTTTTTTTTTTAAGTTTTGCCAACTTTATTTCATTTTCTTATCTGTTATTTATAGTAAAATTCACTTTTTATAAAAAAAAATAATGCGTGATTAGTATTTATTTGAATTTTTGTAGAACAACTTATTCCACTTTCTTTTGCACGCGTCTGAACATAACTAGCTCGCAAATGAACACTTGTAAAGCTTTTAAAAATTTAACTTCATAAACGAATGCTCACACATATTAATTTCAGTTGGAAGAAAACCGTCAGCAAAAATAACAGAAACTATAGGAACTATGACCGAAAATATACAATGTTGCATATAAGCAACATTTGACATCAAAGGGTTAATGGTCTGCACACCGTTTCTGTTTGCAGATGACATTTTTCCACAAATCATTCTTTTCCTGACGTTTTGGAGTCCAATATACATTTTAGCCTTAATAAAGTTACTGAATGGTTAAGAGAGAACTCACTTTCTGTTAATCCATCTAAGTCCATCATGTTGTTTGGTCCAACCAATTACCCGATTTGGACGTGTTTATCTGCAATGCTCGTATTGAGTTCGTTTGTCAACATAAGTGTCTTGGAGTCGTAATTGACAGTCATTAAAATTTTGAAGCGCATTTTGATCTACTATATCGAAGAATTACTTGCATTCTACGTAGAATTTATTCGATGAGAATCTTTCTGCCCGTTAAAATCAAGAGGAGGTTAGCGCACTCATTAATGATGCCTCATATTTTGTATGGCTTGGAAGCTTTTTCTGGTGCTATTGCTAGTAATTTGAAAATTTTAGAGCGGACTGTGAATTCTACTGTAAGGTTTGTCTTCAATGTGCGACGTCGTGAACATGTCTCTGCATTTGTTAAGAGTTTTTTGGGTTGTAACTTTAACCAGTTTGTAAATTTTCGTAACTTAGTTTTCTTCTATCGTATTATAAAAAGTGGCATACCAAATTATTTGTGCAAAAAGTTTATTCTTTCTCGATCTACTAGAAACAAACAAATACTGATACCTAAACTTAGATACTCTCTTTTTGAAAGATCTTTCGTTGTAAGAGTTGCAAGGTCTTGGAACTGTCTTCCGTATGAGTTACGTATATTTTCACACAGCAGTAGTGTATTTCGCCTCAAGTTTTTGAGATCTTTTCATTAATTTCCATTATTTAAAAATTTAAATTAAGTGTTACCATATCCGGACATATGCCTCTTTTTAATTACAATTAAATTTAATATAATTCAATTATAAATGGCTGGGGAGCCCTTAAATGATTATGATATATAAATATTCTTATATTGTTATTTTATTGATATTTACTCAGAATATTTGATACTTTGTAATACGTTTTATCACAACGGGATCAGTTTTGAATGGAGCCAAGTGAGCTGCTTCAAGAGTGGCTACCCATGGAACCTAATACGTTTTTTGGCCATCTTTGTATTACTATAAAACAGAAATAAATAAATATGTAAATAAATAAAACGCAATCTACAGAAAATTCGAAGAAAGTTTCCTCAAGAAACCATAGGTCTAAAATAAAATCCTATCTTGCGCATTTCGTCTTTTATCCAATAAAAAAACTATTAAAAAAAATTTATATTGAAATATCATTGGATAAAAAAGAAATGCGCAAAATAGGATTTGATTTTAGACCTATGGTTTCATGGGGAGAATTTCTTAGAATTTTCCATAAAATGCGTTTCTGCTATACGATTTTTCGTGAAAAAATCGACCCACCCTTTTGTAATAAAATATAGATGTGTTTCCCTTGGGGAGACTAAATACACTTTGTAAATCATAACAAATTGTGCTATTTGTCGGCTCCGAATTTTGTCTATCGTTATCACGATCAGACTTCAATGCATCTTTTTCAGCCTTATGTTTTTCATAAATGGATTTCTCGTTGGTTATTAAAACATTGTCCTTGTTGTTAAACAAAACACACTTGTCGCACTGGTCTTTCTTAGGTTTGTAAAAAATGTTAAAATCGTTTTTGAAAAGTGATCGATAAATATGTAATACGGTTTTCATATTTTTGACGATATAGAGAGTACATTCGATTTACATTTAAAATTCCGTCAATATATATTTTTTAGAATTTGGGCGACAATAATGAGAATCAATGGCCGGAAAACTTGAAATGTGTTCTCGAACTTCAGATAATTTTTTTGGAGGTGTCACTTGTTTAATATTCTTGCCTTTTTTTCGTGGATGAGGAAGTGCTGGCATCATTTAAGTGTTCGAAGCAATAATATATTCTCTCTTGATTTATGCTTAATGTATTCAAAAAATAGTTCGACATACGCGGTAGATTATTTTATCTTTTTCCAAGTAATATAGAAACGAAAACTGTTTTTATAGCTGAATTTAATGTTCTACGGCGTACTACAGGATGCCGGGCAACAAATTTAATATAAAAGTTGTTTTTTTCGTCATCAGATATATTCCAAAAAGATTGGTGCAAATTCATACGATCTTCTTCAGAAAAAATATATGTACATTTTAGAAAACAATTGTGGCATGCTGGTTTCATTTTTTTTGCTGGCATTATGGTATTAATTATGCTAATGTAATCCTTTCCCGATTCTCTTAACTTTTTTCGTATGTTACACATCCATGATTCAGGATTTTTCCTCCTTTTCTACGTTTTTGTTATGGCAGTGAAGCAAAACAATAGTGATTAATTTGTTTTCAATTTTTGTATGAAAATTGTTGTCTACACGATAAACAGTGGCGTATGGAGCAAAACAATATTTATTTAGTCTTAAAATTGTGGATATAGACCAAAGTTAACACCCGATATCTCGAAAATCGTACCAAATATTGAAAAATGGGTTTCGGAATTAGAAAGAGGATGTCCAAATTATATACAATCCACTCCTAACTAATTTTTTTAAAAATGGTCGATGGGTCAAACCAATAATATACTGACGATATGTAGCCATTTGGCCAATAACAAGAACATCCAATAACAAATAGATCCTGATGACTACTACAAATATATAGTCACCTAAAATGCAAAACAACGTATCATCAAAAAATTCGAAATTGATTTTATTATTGATTAAATTGATGTAGTGACATCATATTGGGTTAGGTTAGGAAGGGGTGTACACTATGTGCACTTCCACTCGGAGACCTTGAGGTCCATTGTGATTCCCTTCAATAGATGTAGACAATGAGGATAGCCTTAGAATAAGAGAACAGTCCAAAGTACCGCCTGTTGTATGAGAAAGAAAGAAAGAAAGAAAGAGAGATCTTTTTACGGATTTGGAATCGCCGTAGAACGTCCCTTAAATAGCCACCCTATTCCCTTAATGAAACCTAGTATGTTGATCAGTTTGCAGCCAGTAACACTACCGAGTTCGTCCAGAAATCTATTTCCTAGCCATCTAAGTCTGCGACCCTGTAACCTAGGGCAGTTGCACATAATGTGCTCTACTGTCTCTAGCTCCTCTGCATCTCCACACACTCTACAGAAGTCCTGTCTGCCATTATCCCATTTACTCTTAAAGGCTCCAATTGAGCAATGACCGGTTATCGCTCCTACTAGAATCCTGAGATTATACCTATCCAACTCTATCAGTGTTCCAGTCGCGTTTACATTCAGTTTTGGCCATAAGGCCCTGGACACTTTGCAATCTGACCTACTGGCCCAGGATTGATTTCTATAGTCGCGGAATCTTACGTAAATTAACCTGTAGTAGTGACAAATGGGTGGTTTAAAATCCCGTTCCCTAGTATCATGTTCCAGATCAGAACCATGTCTAGCCAGTTCATCTGCTACCTCATTTTCCTGTATATCACAGTGCTCTGGTACCCAACACAATCTTACTGAGTAGTGTACCAATAGCTCCTCTAGAGCTCTCCTACAGTCTTCTACTAGGTTGGAGTGAATTAAATGACACTCCAGAGCCTTTAGTGCCGCCTGACTGTCTACGTATATAGTCACTGCAGCCCCTCTATTGACGTGTGCCTTTGTCAACTCTGTGGCTTTCCAGATCGCGAAGATCTCTGCCTGGAAGACGCTACACTCGTTAGAGAGTCTATATGAGCGCTTGATATCATAGTCGACCAAATAAACCCCGGCCCCTGTACCAGAGTCCATCTTGGAACCGTCAGTGAAAACTGCGCACCCAAACAGTTGATCGGATCCAACCCACTCATCCCTAGTGGGGAACTCTACTGGGGGTGATGTACCGAAGCTGAAGGTCGCGACCTTTTAGTCAGAGATTCCAGATGGAATAATGTCCTGACCAAAAAGACCTGCCTCATACATTATCATAGTGTGACCTATCCGCAGGGGTTTTACCAAAGAAGACTCTGATAGTCTGAGTAAGTTCCTTGCCACACTCTCAACATAGTTATCAATGGGTAGTAGGTTTAGGATTATATCCAAGGCCGCCTGCCGGGTGCTACCTAAGGCACCAGTGGTGCCCAGACATGCACACCTTTGAGCTTTATTGAGTATAGCCCTGTAGCTACGTTTCCTCATTGCCTCCCACCACACTGCGCAACCATAATTAATAATAGGTCTAACAACAGAAGTGTAGATCCAATTAACCATACTAGGTCGCAAGCCCCAGTTCTTGCCAATTGAGTTTCTGCATGTATAGTAGGCATTGGGGCCCCTTTTTAATCTTTCCTGCGTATTTATTTTCCATGACAGTTTATTGTCAAGGAAGGATCCTAAATACTTGGCTCCCCCTGATAAACTCAGCTCAACACCGTCTAATTTCGGCAAATTGAAGCCCTCTACCTTGTACTTCCTAGTAAATAACACCAATTCTGTCTTTGAAGGGTTTACACCCAGCCCGTTAGTTTTTGCCCAGGACGAGAGATCGCCAAGCGATTCCTGCATGATGTCACTGACATTGAGAGAAATTTTCCCTTGATCAGGATCACCACGTCATCCGCATAGGCGACTATTTTCCTACCCTTAGATTCGAAGGTCCTAAGAATAGAATTAACCGCCAGTAACCACAGAAGAGGAGAAAGAACTCCACCTTGTGGTGTTCCTCTGGTAACCCGTCTTCTGATCACAGCGTCCTCTAGGGTTGAGTTGATAATCCTGCTTTCCAGCTTTAAGATTATCCAACTCACTAGGAAGTCGTTAACCCTAAGTTCTACTAACGAGTCCCTAATTGCTTCTGTCCTAATGTTATTAAAGGCGCCTTATATATCAAGAAACGCAGCTAAAGTATATTCCCTATGCTTCAGACTGTGCTCTATACAACCGACCACCTCATGAAGCGCACTCTTAACAGACTTACCCTTGAGGTAGGCATGTTGAGCGTTGCTAATGAGATGAGTATCTATATTGCTCCTTATATGTAGATTTATCAGTCCTTCTAATGTCTTCAGAAGAAAAGACGATAGGCTAATAGGTCTAAAATCCTTTGGTTTCGAGTGGCTGGCCTTACCGGCGTTAGGTATGAAGACAACCTTGACCTCCCTCCACCCGCACGGCAGATACTTTCTACTGAGACAACTCTTGAAGATATCCGCCAAAAAAAATAGTGCTGTATCCCGGATATTACATAGCATAGCCGGAAATACTCCATCCGGACCCGGTGATTTGTACGGGTCGAAAGTTTTCACCGCCAGGGCTAGTTTTTTTCCCTAGTGACTATTTCCTCAATTTGTCGAGAGTCATGACTAATACCCTCAGGCATATTAACCCCCTGATCGTCATCCCTAGTGCGTGTACCTTTACAACCAGGAAAGTGCGTTTCCATAAGCAGGGAGAGTGTTTACGAGCTGTATTCCGTCCATGAGTTGTCAGCTCTTTGAATATACCCTATGACCTTTGGGTCTTTGGATAAAATTCTCCGAAACCTTGACAGCTCATTGACGCTATCAACGGATTCACAATAATTCATCCATGAACTCTGCTTCGCTCTTTTCAGATCTCCCTTATATTTATTGAAGCACACCTTGTAGTTATTCCAGTCTCCTTGTAATCCAGCGAGCTTCGCCCTATTAAAAGATTTCCTAACAGTCGACCTCTGAACTCGAAGTTCCTTAGTCCACCATTTTGGCTGTTTACGCCTCCCGGGAAATTTTATTGGGCATGATGATTCATAGCTCTCATCGAGTAAACGATTGAAATTGTTCACCGTATATTCCAAATTGGATGGTATCAGTTCACATGAAGTAGACTGTTCCATCCCAATACGAACCTTATCATAAAAGGTTCCCCAATTTGTCCGCCTTGGATCCCTAAATGGTACCCTTGCAGACGAGTTAAAATCCAAGGTGAAGGTAATCCTACTATGATCGGAAAAGGAACAGTCCGTGGATACCCTCCAATCTCTAACGAAATTATCATTATGGTTCGTCAATGTCATATCTATAACCGCCTGCATATCTTTGTTCCTAAACGTGGTCATATTGCCTTTGTTACAAATAACTAGATTATTGACAGTTATGAAATCATAGACACACTCACCTCTTTTATTTATATCAGCACTGCCCCACTGGCTGTGATGAGCATTTGCATCACATCCCATCACCAGAATAGCACCTCTCCTTTTTGCATACGCCCTTAGCTCCAGCACCTCGTTGCCTGGTGGATCTGCTACCTCATACGGCATATACACCGAAGTCAATCAGCCTTATCATGTAAGATTGATCGGTACTGATCTTCCCATCCGGATCATTCCGATCAATTATAGCTGCCTGAAGATATACATCCTGACTCAAGGACTTCTTCACCTTCTTTGTTGACGAGGTAGGCTGGTCGTCACCAGATCTAGCCCTCTTAATGGTCTCCTTTTGGGTATCCTTAAGAGTGCTAGATGGGGTTACACCAGCATTTCCCGCAGCCTTGCTGTATCCTGGTGCCTTTGATGACGAGGGGTGGGGACCACCGGATCCGTTTCCCTTAATGTTACCCATGCAGGCACCCTTAAGGGAATCGGCCGGAGGGTTCTTTGCTCCCTTCGCACCTGACATCTTTATGGATGGTTTCTTGCTACTATCCACAACTCTAGCCGAAGCACCGATTAGTAGGATTCCTTGGCACTGCTACCACTCACCTTGACCTTAAAAGTGTATATTTTTTTTCGTGGTACCCCCGGTAAAGCATAGTAGACAAGTGGCGAACACAAGTGTGGATATCACGAGAGGATATATGTCATAATATTTGACGCAACAGCTATGGAACACACTATCGCCCCAATATTTTGAGAAGATGAGTAACCGTTAGTTAATACACTCCTTTAAAGTAGTGTCAATGCAAACATTTTTCCATTCGTATTATTGGAAATTCGTAATAAAGAGCGTTCGTACTACTGTATATCAAAATGCGCTTCAAAATTTAAATGTCTGTCAATTACGACTCCAAGACACTTATGTTGACAAACGAACTCGATACGAGAATTGCAGATAAACACGTCCAAATCGGGTAATTGGATTCCATTTGGACCAAACAACATGGCCTTAGACTTAGATGGATTAACATAAAGTGAGTTCTCTCTTAACCATTCAGTAACATTACTAAGTCTAAAACTTATATTGGACTCCAAAACGTCAGGAAAAGAAAATAGGAGAAAAATGTCATCTGCAAACAGAAACGGTGTGCATATTCTAGAACCAATAGCTCCATGCAGACCATTAACATAAAGTATGAATAACAATGGGCCCAAGATCGACCCCTGCGGAATACCAGACTTAAGTGGTTACACACTTGCCGGATAGGTATGACATAATAAGTCTACATGCAGATATAGAAAAGTTAAATGTGTTTCTTAGTACAGTGATCATGGTAGAAAAACATATTGAATTGAAAGCCTTAGTTAAATCTAAGGATACTAGCACGCATAGTTTCTTGTCATTCACAAAATGTCTAATACTATCAGTTAGGCTCACTAAAAGTGACGTAGTGTTATACCCCTGACGAAAAACATATTGAGATACTGAAATTTTATTCCCAATGGAGAGAAGCATTTGATCCTTAATGATGTTCTCAATTATTTTAGATAACGCAGGCAATATTGAGATCGGACTTAGGTCAGTTGGAGAGGAACCAGTCTTAGATTTAGGTTAGGTACCACCCTAGCAACTTTCCAAACAGAAGGGAAGATAGAAGTCGTTAATACAGTATTGATAAGATGTAATATAACATCTGATATGTAGGGATAAATAAGTTTCAAGAATTGGATGGTAACATTATCAACTCCGACAGACTTCGATTTTACCTTATCAAGGGCTTTCAGAACATCTAACTCGTTCACACAATTAAAAGAAAAAACGCCCAATGAATCATTAATCGTATCAAAAGCAACTTCGGTACTATCATAAGTACCTTCACCACTAGCAAAATACTCGTTAACATTATCATCATTTCCATCAAATACTATTTCACAAGAACTACCACATCCAGCATTTTTTAATATTTTCCACATACCAGATGAATCAGATTTAGCAAATATTTTTGTAAAATATCTCCTTTTCTCCCTTCTAATAATAGATTTTGCTTTATTTCATAATTTGCAAAACAAAGTCCATTTAAGTTCAGTCGGATCATAGAGCAGACACAACAGCTTTGGTTTTCATCCAAACGTCCTCAGTGGTCATACAGTTAAAGTCACCAACAATAATAATGTTGGAGTGATTAAGAAGCATTTCGTGGTGGATCTCTTCAAACTTGTTGAAATCAGAAGGTGGGGGCAGATAAACTACTCCAAATAAGACATTACGTTTGTCATTTATAAAGCAAACAAGATTTAAAAACGACTTTAGATTTCAGCTTGTTAGATATGTTACGAATGAATTTATACCCAGGAATTTCTACCGCTTTACTAGAAATAACAAATAACATCAGTCTCAGATAGAGATGCTAATCGGGACTGATTTTTGAAAATCCCGGGGACCGGGATTTGGTAAAGAAATCCCGGGTCGGTATTTTCGGGAGATCTAAAATCTATGGTTTCGTCTGCCATTCTGGAACGAATTTTGTTTCCGAAATATGCTGCTACAGAAAAAAAATCTTTCACATTAGCAAAACCGTTTGCAAATACTTATAACCAGGGAAACCAAAATATGCAAATGCATATTTTTTCTGGTGAGCCTAATGGGCACATGTATAAGATATTTACACGTTTCAGAACTATTTAAGAATTTTGGCATCGATTTGTTAGTGCATATTTTTGCATATTTTACCCTTAAATGCATATTTTTGCATATATTTGTTTTAAGAGCATATTTATGTCATAATTTTGCGTTTTTAGAGCATATTTTACTGTTTAATAGCATATTTTGACTTTATCAAAAACAAATTTTGTCTTACTTATTTTTCGCTGTTGTGTTACAGGTTTTTACTTTCTTTGTTTAAAATTCAATATTGAAAAATAGATGGTTTTTTTGTAATATAAAATAAGCACTATTTTAATAATAGCACCATCTAAATATCAAATTTGAGTTCTAATTCAAACTTAACCGTTCTTTAATATTAAGAGAATGTACAATAGTTTTCATGGTTTTCATCGTTCGTGTGAACGTATATGGGACTCCTACAAAGACGTAAACAAGGTTATTGCAAATGTGAAAAAGGTTAAAAGATTAAAAGCTGTTAATTATTACGCCAACAATTTGAAAAAATTTGTGAAGTTATCAATGCTTTAAATGCTGAGGAGTCTCATTTTATTAACATTGCTAAAAATGCTTTAAATACACCTACAATAAAAAATTACTTAATTTTTATAACGTAAAATTTTGGATTTATTGAAACATTTATTAAAAAACTTCAAACAGCTGGGCTTACAATAGGGATGCCAAACGGGACTGGGTTTTACAAATCCCGGGATTCGGGATTTTAGAAATGTAAATCCCGGGATCCCGGGATTTTTCGGGACCCCGGGATTTTTCGGGATCCCGGGATTTTTCGGGATTTCGGGATTTTTCGGGACTTCGGGATTTTAATTAAACGTCAAAAACATCAAATTCAACAATAAAAACTATTATATCATTAATATATTTAAGTAAAAACATAACAAATCAAAAACTAATGCGTTAAATTAAAATAAAATGGTCCATGATTTCCCCTAGCTCCATACAATTGTCCCCCGGAGTACTGTTTGAGCAGTCATAAATATCTTGATTATGCGGCAATCCTTATAAAATTTTGCACAAAATAAGTTGTAAATACTCTGAAATCATACTGTAAAGTACTGCGGAAATCGGGCTACATTTGCCCCTAGTCCCCTTTAGAAAATAACTTGAACATAAATTTCGTAAAAGTGTAAATTGTGTAAAAGCCTGTTAATGCAAGGGAGACGTGCTGCTCTCCGATTCAAATGAAAAAATCTGGCTGCGTTTGGATTTGAAGCGAGATTAGTATTATAAAAAATATGCTAAAATTTAGCTTTCTAAGTATTTTGGGTGCTTCAAAAATCTTCCTAAAATATCAAAAATCTCATAATATTTCGGGATTTGTTAATCCCGAAAAATCCCGGGATTCATTTTCACAAATCCCGGGATTCGGGAAATCCCGATCCCGAAAAATCCCGGGATTTTCGGGATCGGGATTTCGGGATTGGCATCCCTAGCTTACAATGACCGAACAGTATAATTTAGTGGAACAAACTTTTAAAAATATTGATAAAATACCAAATTGTAGTGTTAAAACTAATATTAAAATTAAATTTGAACAAATAATAGGAAAAAATGAAGGATTCAAAATTATAGAAAGCATTTGTAAACAGTTTAAAGGACTTTCCTCAAATCAGATTTCAAAATTAAGAGATTAAGAGTTAAAACATCAGTTGATGTCGAAAGTACATTTTATATGTATAAAAATGTTTTCAGATCCAATAGACAATGATTTTTATTTGAAAATTTAAGTCAACATTTTGTAATTTATTGCAATAATAACCTTAATTGAAGAAGTGTCTTCATATTTATATAAAATATCATTAAAAAATACTTCTCGAGGCCTTTTCATAACTTAAGTTCCTATTGTTTTTGTGTTGTATTTATTTCTTGTTATACTTGTTTTAGTTCTTGTTATTTTTGTTTATTTTATGTTACTTTACCTTTTTAGAAATGCATTGTATAAAAGTATATTTTTTGGTTAAAAATTATGTAAAAGTTTGTTTTTTAAGAGCATATTTTTTAAATTTTAAGAACATATTTTGAAGTTTTTACTGCATATTTAAAGCGCTTAAAATGCTTTTTTAGAGCATATTTCCGGTTTCCCTGCTTATAACAAATCTGCAAGTATTTTCCTCTTGTTCCTTTAGAAATAAAGTGATCTATTTCTTTTGCAAGTTGCAAATCTACATTATAACTTGGTTTCGTTATTGTTATTTGGGTTTTTTTTACATTTATTAATAATGGCCCATAATCATAGTCAAAAATAAAGAATACTTTAAGAGAATTAAACTCGACTTTACTTAAGAGTTCTCCACCAAGTAAAAATGTTCCGCAAAAAGTAAAAAATGTTTAAGTTACAAGATATTGGTAGAGATTTTGCAATTATTGAACAGTTATCAATAAAATTAGTAACAAAATATCCTAATTATGATATTAATCGTATCTTTTCCATTTTTCCACTACAAACAACTTTTTTTTCTTTAGTTGTCCCTGTTACTTTTATTGTTTACCTTTTTTGTTTTTTTTTTTTAATTTTGTATGTCAGCTGTTCAGCGTTGCCATTTGTCTGTTTTTTGTTGTATATTGTATGAAAACATTTTAAAGTCGGTTCAATTTAAAACATACTTTAATTTTGACTATAGTTGCAAATTAATAAAAAGTAGGTTTTTATTTTAAAGTTTTTAAAATGAACTGACTTTAGTCTTTGACTATGATTATGGGCCAATATCTTTTAGTCTTTGAGCAATCGAAATAGTTTCATTTGAATTCAATTTCGTTTGAAGAGGATTTAAATTGAGTTTTGTTAAATAACTTACAAAAAAAAATTGATTTTCCAGAGCCCCACTCTAGGAAAACCAAAAATACCTCTTTCCTTTATTAACTATGTTGTAGCTGGTGTTGAGCTGGGATTTTCGGGAACGGGATTCCCCGTTTCGCATCTCTAGTCTCAGACCTATAAAGAACATTTTTGATTTCATCAAATTTAGAATATTTAAAAGAAGGCCTAATACTGCAGCAGCTGAAATAAGCAACATTAAGTTGACCCCTATACTGACATAATTTGTTTTTAAGATACGTACTATCATTTACCACCAGACCAAGATTGCTGTTAAATGTCATTATAAAATTAAAAGATAAGATCGGCGGGGAGCAAATAAATGGGATATAAAAATGTACAATTGTAATAAAATAATTCATAAAAACTAATTATTTATATAAACTAGGCTGATTAATTGATAAAGAGATATTAAAGATAAGTATATACAAAAGGGTATTCAATCGATTAACCGATTAATTTTGGACGGTTAACTGTTCGAATAATTTAAAATTGCCGATTTTCAAATAACAAATAAACCGATTAATTTGTGTCGATTAACCGATTAACCGAAATTCTTTTTTCCATTTCAATTCAAATACAAATTTCAAATTAAAATTATATATTTTTTCAAACATCCAAGAAAAATGTTTAGTGAGAATAACAACTGACATATTTAATTTACATGTATTTGAAACTTTGTTTGCATTTACATGTTTATTTTTTATTTTTTTTATTTTATTTTTATTTTATTCAGTAATAAAAAGCCAATTTGGCCAAAATAATATTACATAGTAATACAATAAACCTAAGTATAAAAAGGTTTAAATATTCAATAAATTTCATGTTACAATACTTTCAAATGGGCAGAACTTAACGAAACTATCAAAAGTATTCAATATTTAAAACAATCCGATGATATAACAAAATATTTGATATGCTTAGAAAAAACTAAAAAAGCTGAGATATTGGATATTCTTTATCATGCTTTCGATTTCTCCAACATCTACAATCATCGAGAGAGTTTTTTCCAAGTCAAGTTTTATTAAATCTAAAGAAAAAAATCGTTTAAGAGGAAAAAATTAAATTATATTCTTTTTTTTAAAACACTAAAATCCTAAAAAAAATTTAGTTTTTTGTATACAAAAAGGATCTAAAATACCTTATTTGCTATTATTTTTTGGTTGAATTGTTATGGTTTTGTTTGTTTTTTATGTTTTTGTACCCAAAATTCGTGGTTGTATTTTCAATGTAAAATTAAAATAGACATTATTCGGTTAATCGAATAATTTTAAATTAACCGATTATTAACCGAATAAATCTAAACCCCGATTAATTATTTGCTCGGTTAACCGATTAAACTAGAAACCCGATTAATTGAATACCCTAATATACAAACATGTAAGGGTGTTTTTTTAATTCATACAGTAAACTGATCATAAATGTAAAAAAGTGAGACTAATTAAAAGAAAATAAACCCTCCTATTAAAACTGGTTTAAAAGCCTCTACACAATAGTACAACAAAACTAATGAAATAAAAAAAAAAACAAAATCAATTCCACACAATACAACACACAAAGCATTTTTATACATTACTCAAATTACCTGAAGCAAGAAAACAAAAATTTACAAATTGTTGTATATTGTATGAAAACATTTTAAAGTCGGTTCAATTTAAAACATACTTTAATTTTGACTATAGTTGCAAATTAATAAAAAGTAGGTTTTTATTTTAAAGTTTTTAAAATGAACTGACTTTAGTCTTTGACTATGATTATGGGCCAATATCTTTTAGCCTTTGAGCAATCGAAATAGTTTCATTTGAATTCAATTTCGTTTGAAGAGGATTTAAATTGAGTTTTGTTAAATAACTTACAAAAAAAAATTGATTTTCCAGAGCCCCACTCTAGGAAAACCAAAAATACCTCTTTCCTTTATTAACTATGTTGTAGCTGGTGTTGAGCTGGGATTTTCGGGAACGGGATTCCCCGTTTCGCATCTCTAGTCTCAGACCTATAAAGAACATTTTTGATTTCATCAAATTTAGAATATTTAAAAGAAGGCCTAATACTGCAGCAGCTGAAATAAGCAACATTAAGTTGACCCCTATACTGACATAATTTGTTTTTAAGATACGTACTATCATTTACCACCAGACCAAGATTGCTGTTAAATGTCATTATAAAATTAAAAGATAAGATCGGCGGGGAGCAAATAAATGGGATATAAAAATGTACAATTGTAATAAAATAATTCATAAAAACTAATTATTTATATAAACTAGGCTGATTAATTGATAAAGAGATATTAAAGATAAGTATATACAAAAGGGTATTCAATCGATTAACCGATTAATTTTGGACGGTTAACTGTTCGAATAATTTAAAATTGCCGATTTTCAAATAACAAATAAACCGATTAATTTGTGTCGATTAACCGATTAACCGAAATTCTTTTTTCCATTTCAATTCAAATACAAATTTCAAATTAAAATTATATATTTTTTCAAACATCCAAGAAAAATGTTTAGTGAGAATAACAACTGACATATTTAATTTACATGTATTTGAAACTTTGTTTGCATTTACATGTTTATTTTTTATTTTTTTTATTTTATTTTTATTTTATTCAGTAATAAAAAGCCAATTTGGCCAAAATAATATTACATAGTAATACAATAAACCTAAGTATAAAAAGGTTTAAATATTCAATAAATTTCATGTTACAATACTTTCAAATGGGCAGAACTTAACGAAACTATCAAAAGTATTCAATATTTAAAACAATCCGATGATATAACAAAATATTTGATATGCTTAGAAAAAACTAAAAAAGCTGAGATATTGGATATTCTTTATCATGCTTTCGATTTCTCCAACATCTACAATCATCGAGAGAGTTTTTTCCAAGTCAAGTTTTATTAAATCTAAAGAAAAAAATCGTTTAAGAGGAAAAAATTAAATTATATTCTTTTTTTTAAAACACTAAAATCCTAAAAAAAATTTAGTTTTTTGTATACAAAAAGGATCTAAAATACCTTATTTGCTATTATTTTTTGGTTGAATTGTTATGGTTTTGTTTGTTTTTTATGTTTTTGTACCCAAAATTCGTGGTTGTATTTTCAATGTAAAATTAAAATAGACATTATTCGGTTAATCGAATAATTTTAAATTAACCGATTATTAACCGAATAAATCTAAACCCCGATTAATTATTTGCTCGGTTAACCGATTAAACTAGAAACCCGATTAATTGAATACCCTAATATACAAACATGTAAGGGTGTTTTTTTAATTCATACAGTAAACTGATCATAAATGTAAAAAAGTGAGACTAATTAAAAGAAAATAAACCCTCCTATTAAAACTGGTTTAAAAGCCTCTACACAATAGTACAACAAAACTAATGAAATAAAAAAAAAACAAAATCAATTCCACACAATACAACACACAAAGCATTTTTATACATTACTCAAATTACCTGAAGCAAGAAAACAAAAATTTACAAATTGTCGCTGCCTTTTTCTCTGCCAACAATTCCTCGTCATCAAATTTTCGCTGCCTTTTTCTCTGCCAAAAAATCCTCATAACAATTTTTCAATATTCCTCTTCTCTGCCAAAAATTCCTCATAACAATTTTTCAATATTCCTCATCTCTGCCAGTTCGGCCCAGAAACGCTATATTTATACTACTTACTTTGTTTGTATTTACATGTATAGACGAAACTTTTTTTTGAAATAAGTCCTTTATCATAACCAGGGAAACCAAAATATGCAAATGCATGTTTTTTCTGGTGAGTCTAATGAGCACATGGATGAGATATTTACACGTTTTAGAACTATTTAAGAATTTTGGTATCGATTTGTTAGTGCATATTTTTGCATATTTTACCCTTAAATACATATTTTTGCATATATTTGTTTTAAGAGCATATTTATGTCATATTTTGCATATTTTACTGTTTAATAGCATATTTTGAGTTTATCAAAAACAAATTTTGTCTTACTTATTTTTCGCTGTTGTGTTACTTCCTTTGTTTAAAATTCAAAATTGAAAAATAGATGGCTTTTCACCAAAAAAAAAAAAAAATTAAAAAAACAGAAATTTTTTTTTAAAATTTAAAATAACAATTCGAAAAAATTTTTTTTATCCAAAAAAATGAAAAAACTGAAAAAAAATTTTTGTTCACCTAAAAATATTTAAATTTTTTTATTTTGAAGTATAATTAGGTGAAGGGTATATAAGATTCGGCACAGCCGAATATAGCTCTCTTACTTGTTTTAATATAAAACTTAACCGTTCTAAGTGTTAAAGAAATATTGTCTTTTAAATTTGCTCCTGTAACATCAGTTGATGTCGAAAGAACATTTTCTATATTTAAAAATGTTTTCAGATCCAATAGACAACGATTTTTATTTGAAAATTTAAGTAAATTTTTTTTGGTTAAAAATTATGTAAAAGTTTGTTTTTTAAGAGCATATTTTTTAAATTTTAAGAGCATATTTTAAAGTTTTTACTGCATATTTAAAGCGCCTAAAACGCTTTTTTAGAGCATATTTCCGGTTTCCCTGGTGATGACACTTTAAAAGCAGACACTTTTTTAAGCAAATTCCAACTTAAATTTATTCCATGGACCTTATATTTTCCAAAAACAAAATGTAAAATATGTTCATGGTAATTCAATTCAGAATCGGCTTTCGCTATTTTGATTAATGATTGAAAATTGTAATATTCATATTCAGCATGCAAAAATTAGTAAGAAAACATGTATTGCAACAAGAAATTATTCCAAAAGAAATATTTTAAAATTAATTATTTGAAAAGATAAAGGGTTTTGCATTCGGAAAAAATAAGATAGAGACATAACAAAAATTCAAATAAAACAGCAACAAAAATATGTTCGTTATGAAATTCACACCCTAGATGAGGGCTGTTTTACTGAACATTTTACCATCAAAAAGTAATTTTCGTGAAAATCAAAGATAGAGGGTTTTGAATATAGTCCCTCGATATAACGTTTTTGGCACACATTTTAATTTAAAATTTTATTATTTTTGTTTTTAAACATTTAACACTGTCCTGCTTTGCTGCAAAATATTGCAGATAACAACATTTTCTATAGATAATATTGAGCATAACAATAGAAAATCTTGTGTATAACAATACATTCTATAGAACATTTTGTGTATAATAATATTTCCTATAAAATATCTTGTGTATAACAATATTTTCCATAGAAAATATTAGTAAGGGATACATTGACTTCTTGTAGAACTGCTAAGTCGTTTAAAGTGAATCCCAAAGTTAGAAAAGATTTATTTTTAGATTAACTAATAAAAATTTTGATATAATTTAAACCTAACATTTATCTATTTTTGTATTTTTAGGGAGCTGGAAATCTAAGTTTTAATGCAATTTCTCCATCTCTATTGCCAAATATTATGCCATTAGTATTGGAGTTATTTTCCAAAGCGTTAAATACAGAAGTTCATGAAAAAGTAATATGCTTTACACTGGAAATGTTTAGCTTATGGACAATGAAATATACCAAATCGTCAGATAAAACTATAATAGAAATTTTTAAAAAAGGTGTTGAACTTAAAACAACTACACAACACGTTCGTTTATCATATTTGCAATGGCTGCTGGCGTGTTTTAATAAATGTAATTTAGAAAATGATAGCAACTTAACTGCAATGTTGCTGAAAATATTTGAAAAGGCTCTGCAAAACTCATCGCAAATACCATTAGTGTCAGAAGCAGTTTGCGCCACTTGCTTGTTATTAAAAACTGATGGTGCAGACAAATATGATGCCTTAAATAATTTTTGGAATGTTATACTCGACATAAACAAATCAATATTTTTTACGGAACGCTTTATTAACTCGGCTCCAGCAGAATCTTTATGCTATATTGTTCTCATGGCAGAACGAATATTAACTAAGCATTTCAAATCAATTAAGGGAAATTTGGATACGTTATTTAAGGCATTTGTACAAGCAATTACTTCAACTTCTGAGAAAGTTAGAAGTTGTGTTAATAGTTTGCTGCCAGAATTAATTGATTCGGAGAATGGTGTAATGTTTTCCAAAAACATTGTTTCTGAACTTGGAAAGAAATTAAAATGTATTGATTTGGAATTTGATACGGATGATAACTGTTCGCTTTCTAAATCAATTGTAGAAACAATACGGCTACTCTGTGATATTAAAAACATTGCAAGCGATGATGCGCAATCCTTGGCGTTGCAGTTGTTATTCGTGTGTCATCACCAATTAATAGTATGTGCTGATTCAAAGTTATGGAAGAGAATACTACAAAGACAGCTAAATTTAGAAATATCTCAATTTATTTCTTTAAAATCAGAAAAAATTAAAGATATGATATTGGACAATTTTGAAATGAACAAAACCTATGAAAATGCTGTTGCGACATTATCTTATTTAAGCCCTGATCAATTCTTACCACTTCTAATTTCAAAGGTTACTTTGTATCTAAATGACCCATCGTTAATTAATGTAACAGATGACGAATATTTCACATTTTTAACTCCTGAAGGAGAACTATATGATAAAAGTGTATTACCAAGCAGCAATGATGTATATACTACAGCCGGATTGAAGAGAGAAAACAAAGTTTATAGTTACAAAGAACAAATAGAAGAACTTCAACTTCGAAGAGAGATCGAAGAAAAAAAACGCAAAGAAGGAAAATTAAAACCACCACAATTAACACCAAAACAGAAAGAAGCAATAAAAAATCAAACTGAGAAAGAGCATTTAATAAAAATGCGACTCCAAGAACTAAATTTAAAATTAAAATGTGCAATTAAAATGGTGGAGTCCTCTTGTTTTGGAAATGCTAAACAATGTTCCCTACATTTTTCGAAATTGTTAAGTTCTATTTTAGAAGCGATGAAGTCACCGTTATCCGCTGAACTATTGTGCCAGTTATATTATGAATTGCGAAAAATTTGGTTTGAAGAATCTGAGTTGGGGCTTAAATTGGCTATAACAACAATTCGATTACAATCGCCCCGATGTGATCTTAGTAAAGAATGGATAAAACATGACTTAAAAATTTCAGTTCTTGATACGCTACATATTCTAAAAGAGGTTATAATTGACCAGAATTATACTATGACTACTCCAGCTTTTACATATGTCTTTGAGTTTCTAAAACGATCTTTGATTTCAAAATATGTTTCGGCTGATGATGATTTGATAACTATTGGAATAAAAATAATGGAACAGCATGCACAAACAAGGGGAGAATCCGTTGATGGATGCTTGTCGGATTATAAACACCCGAAATATTTGCCAAGAATGGAAATGTTTAAATTTTTGATTAATCTAATTAGCATTCATTCCGGACGCGTTCAGACACAGGCCGTAGCTGCATTACTGGAAGTGGCAAAATGTAGTTCTGGAGAAGACTTATGTGCTTTATCAACACAAGACGAAATTAATATATTTTTAAATGGTCTAGAAAACGGACAAGAAGTAATCCGAGACGTTGCATTGCGTGTTTTAATAATTTTATCAAAAACTATGTATATAGAAAGTAAAACCAATGTAGATTTTTCTACCCATATTAATCGGCGCCTTTGGATAGCGAAGTTTGATATTTCGAATGTTAATAGGAATATTGCAGAAGATCTTTGGAATAAAGTTCAAATTGATTATCCTTTAACTGACGATTTATTGTCTGATGTAACACATTCCGAAATTTGTATACAGAAAGCAGCATCGGCTTCATTGGTTCCATTGCTAATGCTTGATCGTTCAAGTGCTAAACGTATTTTAAAAAAACTTCTCACTATTTATAATGAAAAACTATCCATGATTCCACCAAAACTAGATGAATTTGACCGCGAGGTAGAACCTGCAATTGATCAGTGGAAACCTCGTAGAGGAATAGCTATAGCAATATCGAAAATTTCCCAGTTCTTCTCAGTGGATGATGTAAATCATGTTATGCAATTTATGGTATCAGTTGGTTTGGGAGATCGCGAAGAAGTTGTACATAAGGAAATGCTAGCTTCTGCTCTTACGATTGTAGATTTACATGGCAAGGATACTATAATTACATTGCTGCCTGTTTTTGAAGATTTCTTGGATAAAGCTCCAAAATCTCAAAGTTATGATAACATAAGACAGGCTGTTGTAATTATAATGGGTTCTTTAGCACGTCACTTGGAAAAAGATGATAAACGAATAGAGCCAATAGTACGAAGATTACTAGCAGCTCTTTCAACACCGTCACAACAGGTTCAGGAAGCAGTAGCAAACTGTCTGCCACATTTGATGCCTTCAGTAAAGGAAGAAGCTCCTGCCATGATAAAACGTCTACTACAATTACTAGTAAAGTCTGAGAAGTACGGCGAGCGTAGGGGTGCAGCATACGGAATAGCTGGAATTGTAAAAGGACTTGGAATATTGTCGTTAAAACAGTTTGATATTATGTCAAAACTCACAACATACATCCAAGAAAAGAAAAATTATAAATCTAGAGAGGGAGCTTTGTTTGCATTCGAAATTCTTTGCACAACACTTGGACGTCTTTTTGAACCCTATATAGTTCACGTACTTCCCCATTTATTACAATGTTTTGGTGATTCTTCGCAGTATGTACGCCAGGCTGCAGACGATACCGCAAAAGTAGTAATGGGAAAGTTATCTGCTCATGGAGTTAAGTTAGTATTACCGTCATTGCTTGAAGCTCTAGACGAAGATTCTTGGCGTACTAAAACTGCATCGGTTGAACTGTTAGGTGCAATGGCTTATTGTGCTCCAAAACAACTTTCTTCTTGCTTACCCTCAATTGTTCCCAAGTTAATAGAAGTTTTAGGGGACTCGCATACTAAAGTACAGGAGGCAGGAGCCGATGCACTTAAAGTAATAGGATCTGTTATAAAAAATCCCGAAATACAGGCAATTGTCCCTGTTTTGTTAAAAGCTTTAGAAGATCCTTCCAAAAATACTTCCACATGTCTACAAAGTCTGTTACAAACAAAATTTGTTCACTTTATAGACGCACCTTCTCTTGCATTAATAATGCCTGTTGTGCAAAGAGCATTTATGGATCGATCTACAGAAACACGAAAAATGGCTGCACAAATTATTGGAAATATGTATTCTTTGACCGATCAAAAAGACCTAACACCTTATCTTCCTAATATTATTCCAGGACTTAAAATGTCACTATTAGATCCCGTCCCTGAGGTTAGAGCAGTATCTGCACGTGCCTTAGGTGCCATGGTAAGAGGAATGGGAGAGTCTTCTTTTGAAGACTTACTTCCATGGCTAATGCAAACTCTTACTTCAGAATCCAGTAGCGTAGATAGAAGTGGCGCAGCTCAAGGTTTATCAGAAGTAGTCGGTGGTCTTGGAGTGGAAAAATTGCATAAACTAATGCCTGAAATCATTGCGACTGCAGAAAGAAGCGACATTGCTCCTCATGTAAAAGACGGATACATAATGATGTTTATTTATATGCCTGGAGCATTTCCACAAGATTTTACACCTTATATTGGTCAAATAATCAACCCAATTCTAAAAGCACTTGCAGATGAAAACGAATATGTCCGCGATACTGCTTTAAAGGCAGGGCAACGTATTGTAAATCTATACGCTGAAACAGCAGTTACTCTTTTATTACCAGAATTAGAAAAGGGATTATTCGATGACAATTGGCGTATCCGCTTTAGTTCAGTTCAATTATTAGGTGATTTGTTATATCGCATATCTGGAGTTTCGGGAAAAATGACAACTGAAACTGCGAGTGAAGACGACAACTTTGGAACTGAGCAATCTCATACAGCTATTATAAGATTCTTGGGTAATGAGAGGCGCAACCGCGTTCTTTCAGGTTTATATATGGGCCGCAGCGATGTATCACTGATGGTTCGTCAAGCAGCTCTCCATGTATGGAAAGTAGTAGTAACCAACACACCCCGAACACTAAGGGAAATTTTACCTACCCTTTTTGGATTATTATTAGGATGTCTAGCAAGCACTAGTTACGACAAACGCCAAGTTGCAGCTAGAACCCTTGGTGATTTAGTTCGAAAGCTCGGCGAAAGAGTTTTACCTGAAATAATACCAATATTGGAACGAGGACTCAATTCCGAACAAGCAGATCAACGCCAAGGTGTTTGTATTGGACTTTCCGAGATAATGGCATCCACTTCTAAAGAAATGGTACTTTCGTTTGTTAACAGTTTAGTTCCTACGGTAAGAAAAGCTTTGTCCGACCCTCTCCCTGAAGTTCGAGAAGCAGCCGCAAAAACATTTGAGTCACTTCATTCTACGGTAGGATCAAGAGCTCTAGATGACATATTACCATCAATGCTAGAAGGATTGTCTGATCCCGATCCAGAAGTTGCAGAAAATACATTAGATGGTTTACGCCAAGTGGTGACAATTAAATCAAGAGTGGTGTTGCCATATTTAGTACCACAGTTAACTGCACCCCCTGTAAACACCAAAGCACTGTCAATTCTTGTATCAGTTGCTGGAGAAGCTCTTACAAAATATTTGCCAAAAATTCTTTTTGCATTATTACAAGCCCTTTCGGATGCACAAGGAACAAATAACGAATCGCAGGAACTAGAATATTGCCAAGTCGTAATTTTGTCGGTATCTGACGAAGTCGGAATTCGAACCATCATGGATACTTTAATGGCTTCTGCAAAGGCCGAAAATGTTTCCACGCGTAAATCATCGGCGAGTTTACTATCAGCGTTTTGTATGCATACACCCGGTGATTATACGCAATACGTGCCGCAGTTGTTGAGATCACTCCTACGACTTATGGCAGAAAATGATCGGGACATATTGCAAAGGTCATGGGATGCTCTTAATGCTGTCATTAAAGGGTTAGATTCATCTCAACAAATAGCACATGTTTCCGATGTTCGCCAAGCTGTACGCTTCGCAGCTAGTGATTCTAAAGAATTAGAACTTCCAGGATTTTGTTTACCTAAAGGAATTGCACCACTATTACCAGTATTTCGAGAAGCTATTTTAAATGGCCTTCCAGAAGAAAAAGAAAATGCAGCGCAAGGTCTAGGCGAAATAATTTCTATTACTAGCGCACAATCTTTACAACCATCTGTTGTTCATATAACAGGTCCACTAATTAGAATTTTAGGTGACCGATTTAATGCTGGAGTAAAAGCAGCAGTTTTAGAAACATTGGCAATACTTCTTCACAAAGTGGGAGTAATGTTAAAACAATTTTTACCGCAACTTCAAACTACATTTTTGAAAGCTTTACATGACCAAAATAGATTGGTTCGTATGAAAGCCGGTCATGCTTTATCTGAGTTAGTAATAATACATACCCGTGCAGATCCGCTTTTTAATGAGATTCACAACAGTATTAAATCTGGAGATGACTCGGGTATTCGAGAGACTATGTTACAAGCTCTTCGCAGTGTAATATCTCCAGCTGGAGATAAAATGTCAGAACCGATAAAAAAACAGATTTGTGGTACATTAATAAGTTTGATTGGTCACCAAGAAGACGTTACACGAAGTGCTGCTGGTGGTTGTCTCGGAGCTTTGCTTAAATATTTAACGCCTGAACAAGTAGATGATATTCTTCATAACCATATATTGATAGAAGATAATGATGATTCCCCTATTAAACATGGTCGTACAATTGTTATATTTGTGGCTCTAAAAGAAAGCGCTGATGTAATATTAAAGTACGATCGCGAAGAAATTATTCTAAAATCTCTTATATCATACATATCATCTGATAAAATTCAGATAGCCAGTAATGGAATACGCGGCGCAACATATTTAATTGAATATTGGATGGCAACAAAGAAGACAGCATCGCCTCAAATTGTTAATGCATTTACACGAGCCATGAATCACAACAGTAATGAAATCAAACAGCTAGTTGCAAAAAGTTGTAATCACATTGCGAAAGTTCTCAATGCAGACCAAATTGCTCCTGACTTAATAAAATACTTAATACCAATGCTTGTAAATGGAACAAAGGAAAAAAATGGTTACGTTAAATCTAATTCTGAAATTGCTTTAATATCTATATTGCGTTTAAGAGACGATGAACAAAATTTCAACAATGTATGCCAAATATTGGATGCAGGTGCCAGAGATTCTTTATGCGAAGTAGTGAGTAAAGTATTACGAAAAGTAGCAATTCAACCTGCTGGGAAAGACGAAGAATTAGATGACACACTTTTAATTTATTAATTTCGTTTAAATATAAAAAACTTATTTAAATTTCTTTAATAAACATGTTTATTGAAATAAATCCACTTTCAAACAAATTATTTTTGAGCTTGTACCAAATGGTAGCAAAGTAAATATAATTTTAAATTACATATTTTTGATAATTTAATATAAATACTTGACAATCTTAAAAATTTTTATAATTATTTATTTTTAAATCTTCAAAAAATCATATGTATATTAATAAAGATTGGAAATCATATAATTTGTTTGATATTACCATGGCAGAATCAACCAGGTACAATTATTAGGGAGAGTTGTCAATATTTACCCCTACAACGTCAAATAAAGCATTTACTCTCACAATGTTTTTGTTTCGTTTTCGCGATGTTTTGCACGTTATATTAAAACCAACACATATTTATTTGAAACAATTTTAATTTGAATTAAATATTTCACGGAAAAAAGTAAATTCTACATAAATTAATTTATTTTTGTTTAGACATTATACGTTATAGGGAATGTATAATTGAGAACATACTTTCCAATAATTGTACATTGCTTGTTCTGCCATGGGTATTACGAATTTGCTATTGTCAAAATGAGTAAAGTGTAAAAAAATATTTCATTTGGTGTTCCAAAATTATAATTTTTCACAAACATTAACAAATTTTAATTTATCATAGTACTTTGCTACCGCTTGATACACCCTCATTGTTATTTTCATACCTAGCTAAAAACCACAGCCTGGCCCACGAAGAAAACTTAAGCGAAAGAAAGTCAGTCACTCACTATCATTAGAAACAGTTGTCCAGTATCTTATGACTTATCGTTCGCTTTGCTTTACGTTTCAAATGTAATTCAAATATAATTAAGTTGCTATATTATTTTGTGATATATCACTGAGAGAGTGATTTATTCGAGAACATTTTAGGTTTGGGGTTGAGAGAAACAGAAAAGAAACAAACACAAACAATCTGGATGAGTGATTTATAATTTATTTTTTTCGTAAAGGTTAGCTTGTGACTTTTATTTGCGAACATGAAAAATAAATCGCAAAAATGCATTTGATGCAAATCAACGCTTAAATATATAAAATTTATCAAAAGATTAATAACAATTTAAAAAAAATTCTCATTTCATTTACTCAGACTTCATACTTATCAAATTATTTTTTATATCACGAATTCCACAGAAAAGTCATCCGTATGGGTAAAAAATCAAATTGTAAAGAGAGAAGAGAAATTATGTTAAATATAATCTGTAGATTTACAACAAATAACGGATTTTTTCCTTCGTTTTCCGTTACTTTCATGGGCGACTAAGTTGTGCTAAAGTATTGCAGTTTTTTTTAGCATAATTTGCAGTAAGTGCGTGCTTTCGTTATTACAGAAAGTGAAAAAAATGTTTTCCCAAAAATTTGTTTATAAATTGCTTATATTTATATATAATACATAGGAATAAATATTGTTACGAAATTGTACTTGAATTCAAATATATGTTGAAGTTATGTTTTTGATAATTGTATTGTACTTGTTTAAACAAAACTTATGTTTGTTATTATGATCAAATAGCTTTTGATATTGTAATATTTTTTAAATCAAATATTTTTCACTTCAATAAAAACTCTGCTTACAATAGGTTATGTGCCCAGAAGTCTTAGAAATTTAAAATAAAAATTGAAAGAAATTTTTTTTAAATATTGAAAAATAATTGTGTGTGAATAATAAGATAAATTATTCAAGACTCAAGAAATTTGAAGACGCAAGATAATTCAAGACACAAGAAAACTCAAGATCAAGACTCAAGAAATGGAATTTTGTAAAAACATCAAGCAACTATCTGGTGAGACCAATTGGCCTATATGGAAGAGAAAGGTTAGAGACCTTTTTGAATTTTATGAAGGTGCAATAGATGTGGTTGAGAATAAGCTCGATAAGCCACAGCCCCTTGAAGGTCAGTCAACGGAAGCTCAACTAAGAGAACACAAAAAACAATGTGAGTTTTATAGAAAAGCCAATTGCTATGCAAAAAGCATCATCACAAGCACAATTAGTGATGAAATTTATCAAAAAGTGATTGATAAGGAAAGTGCTTTTGAAATGTGGGAAGCTTTGAAACAACAATTCGAGGCAACATCGAATGACCAATTATTTAAGATGTGTACTGAACTTTTTTCATTTCAATGGAATAATAAAGAAGATGTTTCAACACATATTTCAAAATTAAAGAATTTGTTTAATGAAATAAATAACGGTTTGACATTGAAAAGGGAAAATGCGTTGCCAGATTTGTTATTAGTGTGCAAAATTCTGTATGTTTTACCCAGTTCATTTGAGATGTTTAAATCATGTTGGATGATGCTTACCCGAGACGGAGATAAGACACTTGATGAATTAATAATGCAGTTGTGCCTTTTCGAAAGGAATTTGAATAAGAGTGAAACTGACGGTGATAATGAAGAAGCTTTGATGGTAAACCAAAGAAAGGAGTTCAATCGTAAAAAGAATTTCAAGACACATAATAAGAAAGAGGACATTTGTCAGAAAGGACACTGGTTGAAAGAATGTCGCAAATGGAATTCAGATGGAAGACCAAGTAAGTTTCAAAAAGAAAAAGTTGAACATTCCAACGTGGTTCTCCAATCTCTATCAGAAGAAGTAAATTCGGTGACTTCTAAAGTGGATTGGTGGGTAGATAATGGTGCTACGAAACATGTGACACATTCATCGGAATTTTTCATTGAATATGAAACCTTCAAGGAACCACGCTCTATTCAAGCTGCTGGTAAAGAAACCCTTAATTCTGTTGGAAAAGGTACTATAGAGTTTTTATCGAAAATTAACAACAATAAGGAAATCAAGATTAAATTGGAAGATGTTTGGTATGTTCCGGGAATTACAAGGAACCTTTTTTCGGTTTTGGCAGCACATGATAAAAGTTCTTCAAGAGAATTCAAATCGTTTCCGCAAAAATGTTATTTTAAAGTAAATAATGAAGTAGTTTTAACTGGAAAACGTGAAGTAGGCGGATCGCTGTACAAAACAAGTATTATTCCAATAACAACAAATGAAGTGAACATGGCTCTTGATAAAAGTTCGATCTTACAATTATACCACGAAAGATGGGGACACCAAAATAAGCAACATGTGATGAATAAAATACAAAAAGAATTTGGTGTTAAAGTTAAATATAATAACGACGTATGTGAATCATGTGTATATGGGAAATCGTGCAGGTTACCATTTGGAAGACGTGAGACAGCAACAACTCCTGGTGAACTTATTTCTACTGATGTCTGTGGTCCCTTCCCTCCTTCATTTAAAGGATACCGATACATGGTGGTATATAAAGATGATTATACAAAGTACAGGTATGGATATATTATAAGAAATAAATCTGATGTGAAGGATACCCTATTAGAAATGCTAGCTAATGCAAAAAGTCAGGTCCACTCTATTAAAACAGTTCTCAGTGATAATGGTGGAGAGTTTATTAGTAATGATATAAAGAACATTTTCAAAGTTAATGGTATTAATCACAAACTAACTGCTCCATACACCCCTCAACAGAATGGTAAGGCCGAGAGAGAAAATAGGACAATCGTAGAGATGGCGCGAACATTTAAATATTCGAACAAGAATGTTAAGTTTCCTGATAGTCTGTGGGCTGAATTTGTGAAGTCAGCTATTTATATTCTAAATCGAACAGGAAAGAGTTCTGTCAAAGATATTAGTCCATTTGAACTTTGGCATGGAAAGAAACCTAGAATAAGTCATCTCAGAATTATCGGATCATCATGTTTCATTCATATACCGAGTCAAAAACGTAAGAAGTTAGATAAGAAAGCAATTAAAGGTTTTCTTGTTGGTTATGATGGAGATGAAAGATATCGAGTGTACATTAAAGATAAAAACAGTGTTGAACTGTCGAGAGATGTTAAGTTCTTGGAAAGCGTTACAGATTGCAGCAAATATTTGGACAAAGATAAACATAAGACTAAAACAAAGAACAAAAATAATGATAAAATAAATAATAAAAATAATGATAAATCTATAACTGTAAATATAAAAGAAAACAACGAAGAAGAATTATACGATAGTGAAAGTGATTGTGAAGACTTCGAAGGTTTTGAGGATGCGCAGCAAGATGCCGAAGCGCAAACAGAAAATGAAACCCTAAGTGAACAAACAGAAGATGAAACCCTAAGTATGGAAAGTAGTAGTGAATATGCGGTGCAAGATGCCGAACCGCGAAGCAGTAAACGTTTACGAGAAGGTGAAGAAGATTCCGAGAATGATGAGCCTATCACAAAGCGGTTGCGTAATCGTACAGTTATCATTGATAATATAAATCATGATATTGTACTTACATCGATGGAATATGTAAACAAAATCCAAACTCCTAGTACATACAAAGAAGCTACTGAAAGCGATCAGAAAGAGAATTGAAAAAAAGCCATGATTGCCGAAATGAATTCGCTCAAAGAAAACCAGACTTGGGAACTAACAGAATTACCAAATGGTTACAAAGCTCTTCCTGGAAAATGGGTGTATAAAATCAAAACAAATCCAGACGGTACGATTGATAAGTATAAAGCCAGGTTGGTGATAAAAGGTTTTAACCAAAAGAAGGGTGTCGACTACGATCAAACATTTAGTCCAGTGGCAAGGATGTCCACTATTCGTTCAATTTTAAGTATTGCCGCAACCGAGGGTTTACACTTAGCCCAATTTGATGTGTCTACAGCATTCTTGTATGGTGAGTTAGAAGAAAACATATTTATGAAGCAGCCAGAAGGATTTAATGATGGAACGAATCGAGTATGCCATTTAAAGAGAAGCTTATACGGACTAAAACAAGCTCCAAGATGCTGGAATAAACGAATTGGAAATTATATTAAACAACTTGGATTTAAAAATAGTTCAGCTGACACCTGTTTGTACGTAAGGGAGAAGAATGGAAATAAAATAATACTTGCGTTGTACGTAGATGATGGTTTGATAGCAGCTTCTAATATGAATGAATTAAATGATGTTATGAAAGAAATGAAAAAAGAATTCAAAATTGTTAACAAGGACGCATCATATTTTCTTGGATTAGAGATAGAAAAGAAGGAAGAATATATTAAGATTCATCAAAAAGCATTTGCCAAGAAAATATTAAGTAAATTTAACTTTTCTGAATGTCGTCCTGTCACTACGCCAATGGAGAAAGTTTCTATTACAAATGACAAAGAAAAAGATAAAGAGAATATTGAATTTCCATATAGACAAGCAGTTGGTGCTTTGATGTACCTAATGTTGGGAACTAGGCTAGACCTGGCATATAGTGTTGGTTATTTGTCAAGGTCTTTAGTGAATCCAACTAAAGAAGATGTGCAACGTGTGAAGCGTGTATTTAGATACATAGCTGGAACCTTAGATGTTGGCATTGTTTATAATAAAAAAGGACCTAAGTCACTAGAATGTTTCAGTGATGCTGATTTTGGCGGATGTATTACTACTGGTCGGTCAACATCTGGTGTTGTGGTGGCGTATGCAGGTGGTGCCATATCATGGTTAAGTCAGAGGCAGGCAATGGTATCAACATCTACTACCGAAGCTGAAATAGTTGCTGCTAACGAAGCTGCAAAGGAACTAGTTTGGTTGTCAAGGCTTTTTAAAGAAGTAATAAATTTTAGTCAAATACCTTGTATTCAAATTGACAATACTGCAGCAATTCGTTTGGCACAAAACCCTGAGTTTCATAAACGTACGAAACACATAGCTATTAAACATTTCTTTATTCGAGAGATGGTTACTGATGGTTATTTATCGGTGCAGCAAGTGTCAACAGAAGAGCAAGCAGCCGATATTTTAACAAAGCCGTTATCAAAAATTCGATTGAAATTTTTATGTGATCGTTTAAACATTAAATAATTATTTAAAAACAAGGGGAAGTGTTGAAGTTATGTTTTTGATAATTGTATTGTACTTGTTTAAACAAAACTTATGTTTGTTATTATGATCAAATAGTTTTTGATATTGTAATATTTTTTAAATCAAATATTTTTCACTTCAATAAAAACTCTGCTTACAATAATATAACGATTTTAAGGGCCGATTTAAAACTAGCATAATGCTTTCAAATAACAGTGCTGTAATTGCAAACTGTAACATGTCTGTGGGCATTATTGAATGGAGGCTTTCAGTTGACCATTGATCGTGGGTTGGCAACACTGTTTGAATTCGAATATTCAGTTAAAGAACATTGTAGAAAGTACACCACAGATGGCTTATGATCTGGAATATTCGAACTTTGACAGTTAAAGAGCAATCTAGAGTGCAGATGGCAGTGTTATAAATAGTGGCAGAGGTTGCAGTCGTGAGTGAGTTTATCAGAGACGCTTTTCGAATAAACATCATCTGAGTGCCTTAAAGTGTGTTGTGTTTTTCAAGTAAATTTGTGTACATTATAAATTGTGTCTGTAATTCTGAGAATTTATAAACCTGTATAAAAAACATTGAGTGGCTATTTAATTCTGTGGTTGTTGTACATTTAAAATAAATAAAGAGTTGTTACAATTTTTAAACTACTAAACGGCTTTTATTTGTAATCAAAAGTATCCGGTTTATTTAAAGGAAATAAACTAACGTTTTGAAAAGGTTAAAACGTAACAATATCAACGAAATTTCAAGATAAATGAAGTTTAATATAAGAAATAATGTAACATGTGCGTTACGAAATTGATATATGTTTCAATACAGCCTCTGATATTAGAATTTCTTTCCCGGAAAATGGTATTATGTGTGGGTTTTGAGACGGTTTGAGATTAAAAACTTTTTGATATTATATATCCATTAAAAAAAATTCACGCGTTTCGCACATGTTTTTTTTTTTCAATACATACAACTTGTTGCGTCTGGACACAAAATAAGACTCATTCAATTGCAATTTTGAAGATATTTTGATAAAATTTGGTACATATAATTTTTTCTGCCCAAGAACGAAGCCTATTGAAACTGGCTGAAATCGGTCCATTTTTTCACCTAGCCCCCATACAAATGTCCTCGGAAATTGGACTTTATCGGTCATAAATATTTAATTTATGTAGGTATCTACACATATACAAAAATCATGTCACCTACTTTTATGATGATCGGTCCATAATTAGTCGTAGCTCCCATATAAGGCCCGCTTCCGAAAATCACTTCAACGAGCATAAATCTCTTAAAAATGTTGGAATACAAATAAAATTCAACAGGAATAACTTTCACTCGGGCTTGACCGACCATACTTTCTTGCTTCTTTTGTATTGCATTTTATTTTTAGCATGTTCGAAACAACCAAGTATGTATTATAAAAGTACGATGTAATTGTGCGTGACAAATGTAACATGTTCGTGACGATGATAAAAGTTAAAAAATATGAATATAAATATATTTTTCCAGATAACATAATTATTTATATGTATAATCTAGGATAGCTTCTTATAGCTGTAAAAAAATATGAAAATTCTATCTGAAGTAATTTCGCAGAAATTTTTAATTGAAACTGTCATTCAATTTTAAAGAAGTAAATTTTGTAGCGCGTGCGTATGATACATTTTGTTTTATACCAACGAAATTAGAAAACCGATTAATAAATCCTTTACACATTTTGTAAAGAGTATAAAATTGAATAATAAAAATGACAAATCTGCTTTAACAAAAAATGACAAATCTGCTTTAACAAAATCAGTTGCAATTATTCGCACGCTGTAACAGTGCGTGACATGGAATTCATGATATAATTTGTTAAAAATTTCTAATAATATGTTATTGTATGTAAATAAAAGAGAAAGTAACAGTTATTAAGAACAAGAACAAATGAATTGTTTATCTCACACCAAACCATTAAAAAACAACAAAAACGAATAAAGGTCATACCAAACCATTTAAATATAAATCATTTTATAAAGTTTTTTCAGTGATTTATTTTTATCACCAAAATATAAATCACAATTTGGGTTTTTTGGTATATGGACGAGTTATTTTCGATCTCTGTTTGAAAACCATTATTTTTTTTTGTAAATACAAAATTCTATAAATAACTCTACTAAAGAATATAAAGGATTTCTTTTGGGGCATCTCGAACAAAAATAAGTACTTTTTCTAGTAGCAAAATAAGTAGTCTTTTTGTCAAATTCTACTTATTTTTCTACCACAAACCATTAAGTATGATTGAAAATATATGAAATTATGTTATTTATTAATATTTTAGCTAATACATTAATGTATGTACTAAATGTATATGGGGGATTTCATGTCAAGTGAACCAATATTGTTATACATATTCTCATAGTTTTAAATCGATCGCACAAGGAAATAACATTGTGAATAGAAATACAAAAAATATATATATGTATACAAAGATAAGTTTTTTTTATACCCTTCACCTTCGTGAGAAGGGTATATATAAGTTTGTCATTCCGTTTGTAATTTCTACATTTTTCATTTCCGACCCTATAAAGTATATATATTCTGGATCCTTATAGATAGCGGAGTCGATTAAGCCATGTCCGCCTGTCTGTCTGTCCGCCTGTCTGTTGAAATCAATTATCTGAAGGCCCCAGATATCTCCGGGATCCAAATCTTCAACAATTCTGTCAGACATACTTTCGAGAATTTTGCTATTTAAAATCAGCAAAATCCGTCCATAAATAACGGAGATATGAGCAAAAATCCGAGACAACCTCTGAAAATTTCATCAAAAAACACAATGTATTGCATGCTTTGACAAAAAAGCAAAAGCATTGTTGTCGTTTTTTATACAACTAAACGTTTGTTTGGTTGTGTGTTGGTTTTTTTGACAAAAAAGCAACAAAACGTATGCTTGGATGTGCATGCTTTGCGTATTTTGTTTTTTTTTTGTGTTTTGTTTCTGTTATGTATTAATCTGGCATCTTTGTTATGTTATATTTGAGTTGCAATAATCTGGTAACCTGTATAAAGATAATCAACTGTCATAGTATTCTGTAACTTATATTTTATTGTAAAGCAAGGCGTATTAACAAGGTGAGTGCGTCCCGGCAACAAATACAACAATGCAAAAACAACAGGCAATTTGTTTTTGTTAAAATGTACGGTAAATGTCAAAATCAGGGCGAATTAAAATATTACTATGTTATTTACAATAACAAATGTAAACATAAACAAAGTTTGACATATAGTGTACATAAAACCACAGCGAATTAAGAAACAGCTGATTTTATGCACTCACCTTGTTAATACGCCTTGTTGTAAAGAGTTCTATTGAATATTAAGGATCATTAATTAACAATAAAGATATTGCTTTTTCAATACATAAAAGTGGTGTCAGAAGTGGGATAGCGCAAGATGCCGCTGGATTCAGACGATTTGAAGATTATTACTGAAATATTTGCAAATGCGTTAAGGCAGTCTGCCACACAAACTGCGCAGGTGGCAGCGGCAAGTATTTCGCAACGAGATGCAACAGTAAGAACAGCAACACCACTCTCTATATCGGCTTACAAGGCAAGTGATGCTACGTCCGTCGATGATTATTTTACTCGGTGCGAGTGGGCATTTAAGTTGAGTCGAATCCCGGAAGCTGAATACAGGGACTACATTTTAGTACATATGGGTTCTGAGCTCAACAATGCACTTAAAACGCTGATAAGCCCTAAGGTACCAAAAAGACTATCATTTGTTGAAATCAGGACGACATTGGTAAACCATTTCGACAAGAAGAAGAATCAATATGCTGAAAGCATAAGGTTTCGGCACGTCATTCAAGAAAAGGATGAAACATTGTCCAACTTTGTATTGCGCCTTAGACAAGCAGCCACACATTGCAAATACGGGGAGTTTTTGGACAGAATGCTGACCGAACAACTTCTCTTTGGCCTAGAGTCGCGTAGTACTTGTGATCAGATAATTGCGAAGGAGCCGGGAAATTTTAACGCCGCCTATGAAATAGCTCAACGGCTGGAGGCATCACATATGTCTTCCATAGAAATGAAGAATGCGGCGGGTGGCTCAGTTCCTTTATTAGAGTCAACGTTCAAAGTAGGCTACGATGCGACAAGAATTAGGAATACACCGAAGTACAATACTGCTCATGCATCTATCAAGGAAAACGTAAAGGGTACCAAACTGATCGTCCTAATTGTTACGGTTGTGGTGGAGATCATGCCCGAACTATTTGTAAGTTCCGTAATGCCATATGTTATCTATGCGGTAAAACCGGTCATATTGCAAAGGTATGCAAATCGAAAACTGCACAAATCTCAGAGGTGCATACAGAAGGTGACAGTGATGTGATTCAACGGTTAAATAAGGTTGGTACAAAAAAGGAATCGAGTAGACATTTGATCGGAATGGAAATAAATGGTGGTAAAGTGAACATGGAATTGGACACGGGTGCTCCTTGTGGTTGTAGAGATTAATGAGTATGAGTCTACAGTGGTATAATGAGTATGGCAACGTTGAAATCGTGTACTGGCAAGTATAAGTTACTGACAACGGATAGAAAATTCACGAGTTATTCTGGTCATAGAATTGATTGCATTGGACGTGTAGTGGTGAACGTGAAAGTGGGCGCTACAACCCGCAGACTTAATTTGTACATTGTTGACGGTAATTTTGATTCGTTGTTCGGCAGAGAGTGGATTTCTCAGTTTGTTGGGGAGATTGATTTTGTGAAATTATTTTCTACATCAGAACCGGTTGAGGCAATCAAAATGGATTCTCCTAGTTTATCGCCCCACGAATCTCAGATACTAGGACAAGTGCTAGCTGAATTTGAGGAAATTTTTAGTGATACTGCCGGTAAGTTAAATTTTCCACCTATTAAACTACATTTGAAACAGGATGCTGAACCCGTATTTGCCAAAGCCAGGGAGATACCATTTGCTCTTCCCTTAGAGCAAATGGTATGCTCTTGAGATTGATAGGAAAATAAAATCGGGTTTTTACAAAAGGTTCGACTTTTCGGAATGGGCTTCAACGACCCATGTCGTTTCAAAGAAGGATGGTCGAATTCGTATAACTGGCAATTATAAACCGACTGTCAATCCTAGAATTATTGTAGACGAACACCCAATTCCAAAACCGGAACATCTCTTTAATAAAATGAATGGAGCAAAACTTTTCTGTCATCTTGATATAACATATGCGTATTCCCACTTGCAGATTGACGATGAGTTAGCACATGCCCTAACACTAAACACTCCCACTCATGGCTTGATTCGACCCACCCGCGCTGTATATGGTGCTGCTAATATACCAGCAATAGGTTTTGCAAGATATTCCAAACGTATGCAATTTTTTTGATGAGATATTAATTTATGCCGACAATTTTGATAATTTGTTATCGGGTTTTAAAACGACTCTTACGCGTTTGATGGATAAAGGGTTAACGCTGAATCGTTCTAAATGCGTATTTGCTGCAACTGCCGTAGAATTTCTAGGTCACAGAATTGATACTGACGGAATCCATAAATCCGATAGGCACGTGGAAGCGGTAAGAGATGCACCTAAACCTACGAGTCATGGTGAACTACAGCTGTTTTTGGGAAAAGCCACATATTATGGTTCATTAATACCCGATCTGTCTACGCGTAGCAGACCACTTCATGACATGCTTTTGAGAAAACCGTTCCAGTGGACAAAAGAGGGTGAGCAGTCGTACAGGGACATTAAGAATGCACTCATTTCACCACAAGTATTAATGCCATACAAACCGGAATTACCACTACTCCTTGCTACGGATGCCAGCAAAACGGGTTTAGGTGCCGTGTTATCTCACCGCATGCAGGATGGCCGGGAGAGACCCATAGCTTATGCTAGTCGTACTTTAACGGCCACTGAACGTAAATACCCACAGATTGATAAAGAGGCTCTTGCTATTGTATGGGCCGTACGGAAGTTCTTTCTCTACTTATATGCTCGTCATTTTACTCTTATCACAGACCACAAACCACTTACTCAAATTTTGGATCCATATAAGTCCCTTCCTGTTTTGTGTATTAGCCGTATGGCTAATTATGCCGACTTCTTATGATATTCTGATGTTATGTTTAAAACAAGTTCGAAGTTCTGCTTCAGTTCAGTTCGGACGTGTTTATTTTTACTCCGAGTTAACTCGTTATTTTAATGTATCTATAGGAAAATAAATATAAATATCACCTGTTTATTATTTAAGCGAAAGGACGCTTTTATTTTAATAATATTATTAAATAAAAAAATAAAAACAACAACTAAAAGACAAATAAGTAAAAAAAAATTCTTTATATTTGTTTCTTTTTTTGAACCTTTTTTGTGCATTGACTATTAAATAAAGATCAAGAGTGTTAACGAAAGTAATTACAAATACTCTTAAATGAGTCTCTTCAACAAAAACAGTGAGCGAAGGTTAAGTGTAAACGGCAGAAATGCATACGTTACAGTTAATGTAGACGAAAAAAATATAAACAAAACAAACAGAAGAATAGATGACAACTTGTTTTTAACCGCCAAACATGTTAACCGCGCATTGACAACAACTAATGATTGTCAAAAAAAAGAAAATTCAATTCAATCAGAAAATAAAAATATTTTATCTATGCCTGAAAGTATGCTAGCTATATCAGCTTCAGATACGAAATCCACCACACTAACTACAAATAAAATTAACCCATTAAGCGGCGCAATACCCAAGATTAGTCAACCATTAAATAATGATAATAAATCCCAAATACAGGTTGGAATGGGCCGGTATATTACAGTACTAAAACGGGCACGAAGTCCCAAGTCCTCGAAAGCGGCACCCTTGGCCAAATTATATAAGGATAGTGAACCTGATAGACTAAACAATGAAAATCGTTTTTCTATTCTGGAATGTGAAACTAATGAACCAGTAAATAAAATCCACTCTACAAAACCACCCCCCATTTACTTGAGAGAAAATAATTCGAATCCACTGGTTCAGAGCCTGATCTCATTAATAGGAGAGAACTCTTTTTACGTAATCCCAATCAAGAAAGGCACGATTCATGAAACTAAAATACAGGTCAATAGTGAAAACGATTATAGAAAGGTTGTAACATATTTTGAAACTCAAAAGAAAAGTTTTTACACTTATCAGCTGAAAGGAAGCAAGGGTCTACAAGTTGTAATAAAGGGTATTGACTGTAATGTTGAACCACTCGAAATAAAGCAAAGCTTAGAAGATAAAGGCTATAAGACAAAAAATGTGATAAATATTAGAAATCGCGAAAAAAAATACCCCAACCACTCTTCCGTGTTGAACTTGAACCCGGTGACATAAACCTGAAAAAAAAATTAAACACATCCCATATATAACCTGAAGTACTTATTGCATCGTAAAATTACGGTAGAAGAACCACACAAACGATTTGGCCCCGTCCAATGTATGAATTGCCAAGAATATGGACACACCAAGGCATATTGCAAATTGCCACCAGTATTTGTCATTTGCGGGGAGTTGCATAACACATCCCAATGTAACAAATCTAAAGATGATCCTAAAATAAAAAAATGCAGCAATTGCGGAGGTAACCACACAGCAAACTACAGGGGTTGTCCTGTCTACACAATTGTTAAAAAATCACAAAGCCAGAAACCAAAGATTTTCCCCGCTCAGCCATTAAATAACATCAATTTGAACTACCCCCCGTTGCAACAGACATATGACAACAAAGTAACATATGCAAATGTACTTAGAAACAACCAAACTCAGCCGCAAGTCCGTCAACCCCAAAACGAAAATATGAACCCAGAGGTAAGAGAGCAAATGCCAATTTTCAATTTTACCCGACTAGAATCTACAATAGAAACTCTTGTGCAATCGGTAAATAACTTTACAAACTCAATGAGTAACATGATGCAAGAAATGCTTAAGATGCAATCAATGTTATTGCAGGCTGTGCTTAACAGACCATGAACTGCCTAAGAATATGTTTTTGGAATGCAAACGGCATACGCCAACACAAAAACGAACTCGAATATTTTTTAAGAAACCAACAAATTGATGTAATGCTGGTTTCTGAAACTCATTTGACGTCCAGAAGTTCCTTTCGAATAAATGGATATGTAATATATGACACCAAAGATCCCAGAGGTAGAGCATGCGGAGGCTCGGCAATTTTAATAAAAGCTCGAATAAAACACTACTTAATGTGTGATTTTTGCGAAGATTATCTTCAAGCTACTACAATCTGTCTTGAAGATTTTCATCGAAACTTAGTGATTTCATCGATATACTCACCCCCAAGATTCTCAATTACAGAAAGTCAATATAATAGATTTTTTAAATCACTAGGCCCCCGTTTCCTGGCTGCTGGCGATTATAATGCTAAGCACACATTCTGGGGATCACGACTGATTACCCCTAAAGGTCGTGTTTTGTTCGACTCCATTTCTAAAATGGGTTTGCATGTGCTTTCGAGCGGCCAACCTACTTACTGGCCTACTGATACCGGATGTTATTGATTTTAGCGTGATGAAAAATATCCCTAGAGAAATGATTCAAATTGAATCCTCGCTGGAACTATCTTCAGATCACTCACCCACTATTATTACTTTATTGAGCCCCCTAGAAATTGTATCCCCGACTGGTAATTTAGCGACACAAGAATAAATTGGCTCAAATATAAAAAATACCTCAGTACACATTGCTCGGAAAACATACCGCTAAGAACACCAGAAAACATCGATCACTCTCTTATCAATTTCGATAAAAATCTCAAACTGGCTGCTCAACATGCTACCCAAACCCCCCGACAAATCAGATATAATAGAATTAATTCTGCAGATGTCGAGCGGCTCTTAAATGAAAAAAGAAGATTTCGAAGAGAGTGGCAATTGCACAGATCCCCCCAACTAAAATCGAAGCTTAAAGATTGTATAAAAAGATTAAAAAAGCTCTTGGAATTTCGAAAAATGGAATCATTGAATAAATATTTAGAAAGCCTGGACGCAACCCCGCAATCGGATTACTCATTATGGCGAGCAACAAAAAATCTTAAAAGACCCGTTATATGTAAGTCCCCCTTGCGAAATTCAAGTGGTGGTTGGGCAAGAAATGATACTGAAAAAGGGAATCTGTTTGTTAATCATTACACCGAACACATCAAACGAAGCAATTGAGTTGCCACCTGTTGCACCCTATTTTGGAGCAGCCGTACCCCTACGTTTTGAGATTCGAGAGATCGAAAATGCTATTGCTGATTTAAATCCCAAGAAAGCGCCTGGTATGGACAAGATCAGCAACAAGATGCTTATGGAGCTACCCCGGATAGCAATAAAAATAATTCTTTTTATTTTTAATGCTATATTACGTCTTGAATATTATCCTCCAGAATGGAAGGTTTCACTGGTTACCATGATACCCAAGCCGGGAAAATATCACACAAAAGTAGAATCATACAGACCCATCAGCCTATTGTCTAATATATCAAAGCTATTTGAGAAGATACTTATGAACAAGTTGTACCCGATGTTAACTGAAAACAATTGTATTCCGAATCATCAATTTGGATTTAGAAGAAAACACAGTACTATCGAACAAACCCATAGACTTGTAAATATGGTGAGAAAAGCGTTTGAAGAAAAGAAATACTGTTCTGCACTCTTCATCGACATCTCTCAAGCGTTTGATAAGGTATGGCATGCTGGATTAATATACAAATTGAGTCAAAATTTACCGGCAAACACACATAAGCTGTTGGAAAGCTATTTAACTGGTCGAACATTTAAGGTTAAAGAGGGAAACTTTTTAAGTACTGCACAACCCATTGAAGCTGGAGTCCCCCAAGGCAGTATCCTGGGACCTTTTTTATATTTGATGTATTCGTCTGATATGCCAACTAACAATCGCACTCATACATCAACATTTGCTGATGATACTGCTATTCTAAGCATTCATGAAAACCCTCAAGAAGCGTCTCGTTACTTACAAAACCACATATTTGAATTAGAAAAATGGTTAAAACAATGGAAAATTAAAGTCAACGAGCAAAAATGTACACACATTACATTTACATTGCGTAGAGAATCATGCCCCCCTATTCATATCAATAACCAAACAATAATTCAACAATCGGAAGTGAAATACCTCGGAATACATCTCGATCGTCGCCTTACATGGAAAAGTCATATAGATGCAAAGTTGACTCAAATGAAATTGAAATCAATTCAAATTAACTGGCTTATTGGCAGAAACTCCACGCTTAGTTTAGATTGTAAACTTCTACTTTATAACATGATCATAAAACCGATATGGTGTTATGGCATACAGTTATGGGGCACGGCCTCAGCGTCAAATGTAGAAAAGATCCAAAGACGCCAAAACAAGTTTCTAAGAATGATCACAGTTGCCCCCTGGTATATCAAAAACGCGAATATACACAAAGATCTAAACGTGCCCATTGTAAAAACTGAAATCTCGAAAAACGTACAAAAATATTTAAAAAAACTTGAAGTTCACCCAAACCCACTGGCCCGCAACATATTAGATAACCGTGGCCACACTCGATTAAGAAGGAGGGACACAGCAGACCTAATCTAAACAGCAGACCACAGCAGACCAAAACAACCATGAACACAAAATTTGTTCGTCCGGCATAAGATTTGAACCACTTATTGTTAGTTCATTAAATAATGAAGATACAATAAATAAATGATGAAAAAAAAAAAATGTTTAAAACAACGAAGGCTAACGCTAATGCGGATTATTGCTCTAGAGCTATTAACGTAAATATGGTCAAACAAATAATGGAGTATGAAGAATATGATGATTTTGATTCATTCGTAATACGACAAATTAATCAACTACCAACGAATGCTGACAAAGTTGCTGCGGAAACACTTAAGGATGATAGGTTGGGGAAGATTTTTAGAATTCTGGAGAGCGGTAAATCCCTCCACACATATGGGTATAAGTCTCCTGAGATAAATTACAGAATTGCTGGTAACTGTTTGACTTTCGAGCATAGGGTGGTTATACCTGACAAGCTTCGTTCCAAGATACTTCAAGACTTACATTCCGGCCATTTGGGCATTGTCAAAATGAAGGGTATTGCAAGGTCCTTTGTGTATTGGCCGGGCATTGACGGTGATATTGAGGCTGTAGCGAGAACGTGTGATGACTGTGCTAAATTTGCTAACGACCCACCAAAGTTCAGAGACCACCATTGGCAGTATCCAAAGGGCCCATGGGAACGCATTCATGTGGATTATGCCGGACCATATTTGGGCACTATGCTTTTGATAATCACCGATGCGTACAGTAAGTGGATTGATGTCAGAATAACTTCTACAAGTACTTCGGCCGCCACAATTAATATCCTGGATGAACTATTTGCGAGCTACGGGGTACCAACTACAGTGGTTTCGGATAATGGTACGTGCTTTGCATCAGCAGAATTCAAAGAGTTTCTCACCAATGTGGGTGTCAAATACCACAAGTTTACAGCACCCATCCACCAATGGCCAGGCTGAGCGATCAGTGCAGACAATTAAAAGCGCAATTAAATCAATGGGTTCAAACAGGAATAACCTTCAAAGACATTTGAATATTTTTCTACGTCAATATAGAATTGCACCCCATTCCACAACTGGCAAACCTCCAGCACTCTTATTTTTCGGACGTATGTTGCGTACTCGTTTGGATCTACTCATCCCTCAGGATTTGACAACGAGGATGACCGATAAACAATATATGCAATTCAATTCTACTTTCCGCTGTTTCGAACCAATGCAAAATTTCTATTTTTTTTCAAATAACTGCCGTATGAATAAATGGCTACCAGGAGTGGTGCTGAATCGCCTCGGGGATTTGCATTACGAGATCCTTTACGATGGCAAACGTGTTAAACGCCACATTGACCAAATTCGTTATCGCGATGATTCAAAAGTGCAAACGAATGGAAAAGGAACACAATCTGCAGATATTGGACAAAATACAAGAAGACGGCGGTCCCATGTGGAATTTGATACTTCAAACGCATCCCGTTCAGATGGGGAAATCGTGGTCGGTGACCCACCGAATAATTTTTCGACACCTCTACCGAATTATTTTGATAATGAAGCTACATCTTCCACTGGTTTTTCTACACCGCAATCAAACTTCCGGGGATTTAACTCTGCGGGAGAGGATAATGAGCATAATCAATTACAAAACAACGTTAATGCCGGAGGTGAGACGGATATTGCGGAACCAGAACCGAACGATGTAGGATAGGAAGAACAAGTTCCATTACGTAGGTCCACCAGGTTACGAAGACGCAAGATAATATTTTCACCGGAATGATTGGCTATGTGAGGGAGGAAATGTTATGTATTAATCTGGCATCTTTGTTATGTTATATTTGAGTTGCAATAATCTGGTAACCTGTATAAAGATAATCAACTGTCATAGTATTCTGTAACTTATATTTTATTGTAAAGAGTTCTATTGAATATTAAGGATCATTAATTAACAATAAAGATATTGCTGTTTCAATACATAAAAGTTTCTTTTGGCGTTGTTGTTGTTTTTTATACAACTAAACGTTTGTTTGGTTGTGTGTTGGTTTTTTTTGACAAAAAAGCAACAAATCGTATGTTTGGATGTGCATGCTTTGCGTATTTTGTTTTTCTTTTGTGTTTTGTTTCTTTTGGCGTTATTGTTTTTTATACAATTAAACGTATGTTTGGATGTGTGTTGGTTTCATTGGCTTGCGTATTTTGTTTTTCTTTTGGTGTTTTGTTTCGTTTGGCGTTGTTGTTGTTTTTTGTGTTTTTGATAAATTTAGGATGCTGTACGCTGAAAGTGGGCAATGTACATACATATATACTAATTATAAAAAATAATAATGCATCCACAACAAATATAAGATTCGGCATAGCCGAATATAGCACTCTTACTTGTTTTTATTTCATATTTTATTTATTATATCTTTACAAAATAATGTGAACTATCAATAATTTGTTCAAATCTTAAATCTAAATATTATTTTTTTTTTTATTTACGTCCCACCACAGTTGGACGAAAAATTTTGTTTAATTTATAGATCCTATCATTAGCGCAGGTCTGTTGGATTCCTTCTTCTTAGTCGGATGTAGCCATTACTTCTCATTAATGTTCGTGCAAGTGGGTTTGGGTGAACTTCTAACTTTTTAAAATATGACTCCGCTTGTTTTTTTATTTCATTTTTCACCAGGGAGACACCTAGGTCCTTTTGAATGTTAATATTTCTCACATACCAAGGCGCTGCTGTTATCATTCGTAATATTTTATTTTGGAATCTTTGAATTTTTTCAATATTAGAAGCTGCGGACGTGCCCCATAATTGAATTCCATAGCACCATATGGGTTTTATTATTGAGCTGTACAGCAAAAGTTTGCAATTAGCCAGTAAATTTGTAGTAATTTTAACTTCATTTGAGTCAATTTCGTATCTATATGCTTTTTCCAGGTAAGACGTCGGTCTAGATGCAGACCTAGATATTTAACTTCAGTTTGTTGAGGTATTATATGATTATTTATTAGGATTGGAGGGCACGATTCTCTAAGCAATGTGAATGTAAGATGTATAAATTTTTGCTCGTTTACTTTTATTCTCCATTGTTTTAACCACCTTTCTATGTCGAGTATATGGTCTTGTAACAGTACAGATGCTTCTTGGGGGTTTTCATGAATGGCTAGTATAGCTGTGTCATCAGCAAAAGTAGATATGTGGGTTCGACTGTTTGTAGGCATATCACAAGTATATAGCAAATATAGGAAGGGACCCAGTATACTTCCTTGGGGTACGCCTGCTTCAATAGGCTGTGGTGAACTTATGAAGTCTCCCTCTTTAAGAACGAACTTTCGATGACTTAAATAACTTTCTAGAAGCTTGTGTATGTTCACTGGTAAATATTGTTTTATTTTTATCGATAATCCTTCATGCCATACTTTGTCGAAGGCTTGCGAAACGTCGATGAAGAGTGCAGACCAATATTTTATTCTTCAAATGTCTTGGATATGATTTCTACCAATCTGTGAGTTTGTTCTATGGTGTTATGTTTTTCTCGAAATCCGAATTGATGAGTTGGAATACAATCAAAATGATTCACTATCGGCTTTAACTTGTGCATTAACAGTTTTTCGAATAGCTTTGATATATTTGACAATAGGCTACTGGGTCTATATGATTCTACTTTACTGTGATCTTTTCCCGGCTTAGGTATCATTGTAACTAAAGAAACCTTCCATTCTGGTGGATAATATTCAAGGCGTAATATAGCATTAAAAATAAATAGGATTATTCTTAATGCAATTTGGGGTAGCTCGAGGAGCATCTTGTTACTGATTTTATCAATACCAGGTGATTTTTTGGAGTTTAAATCAACAATAGCCTTGTTAATCTCTGAAATCTCAAAACGAAGTGGTTCAGCTGCAGTAATATGGGGTAATGTAGGTGGTAACTCTATTATGTCGTTTGACTCGTTTGGGGAAAATACATTCTTTAGATGACTAATAAACAGGTTTCCTTTTTCAGTATCGTTTCTCGCCCAGCCTCCACTAGAATTACGTAGAGGAGGTCTGCTCATAACAGGTCTTTTTAATTTTTTTGTAGCTCGCCATAGAGAGTAGTTTGAGTACTGGGTGGCATCTAAGTTCTCCAGATATTTATTAATCGATTCAGTTTTGCGTTTGTGAAGAAGCATACTGAGGCGTTTGCGACATTTTCTAAGCTCCGTTTTAAGTTGAGAGGATCTATAGAGTTGCCACTCTCGACGAACTCTTCTTTTTTCAGCTAATAACTGTTCAATGTCTGCAGAATAGAGTCTATTGTATCTTATTTGTTGGGTTATTTGAGTGGCGTGTTCAACAGCAAGTTTTAAGTTTTGTTCAAAATTTTTGAGTGAGATATCGATATCTTCTGGTGTTCTTAGAGATATATTTTCTGTACTGTGTGTGCTAATATATTTTCTATATTTCAACCAATTTATTTTCGTGCTTGATATTGCAGAGTGACCAGTCGGGATACTATTTCTAGGGGGTTCAATAGAGTAACGAAGGTGGGTGAGTGATCCGAGTATAATTCTAATGAAGATTTAACCTGCATTAGTTCCATTGGTAAATTTTTTGTAACTGCAAAATCAATGACATCGGGTATTTTGCTTGGGTCAGTAGGCCAGTATGTTGGTTCTCCGCTCGACAGCACATTCAATTTAGAAATTGTATTAAACAAAGCGCGACCTTTCGGGGTTACAAGTCTTGATCCCCAGTGAGTATGCTTAGCATTATAATCGCCAGCTGCCAGTAATCGGGATCCTAGTGATTCGTAAAAATTTTCATATTTGTTTTCAGTAATCGAAAACCTTGGAGGTGAATATATCGACGAAATTAATAGGTTTCTGTAGCAATCATCCAAACAGATTGTCGTAGCTTGAAGATAATCTTCACAAATATCACACATTGAATGGTGTTTGATACGGGTTTTAATTAAAATTCCAGAGCCTCCACATGCTCTATCTCTTGGATCATTTGTGCCATAAAAAACATATCCATTTATCTTAAATAAACTTCTAGACGTCAAATGGGTTTCCGAAACTAACATTATATCAACTTCATGACTTTTTAGAAAATACTCGAGTTCGTTTTTATGTTGGCGATTGCCATTTGCGTTCCAAAAACATATTCTTAGGTAGTTCATGGCATTTCTTGCATCATGTTACTCATTGAGTTTGTAAAGTTATTTATGTTTCTTTGTTGTCATATGTCTGTTGCAACGGGGGGTAGTTAAAATTGATGTTATTTAATGGCTGAGCGGGGAAAAACTTCGGTTTAAGGCTTTGTGATTTTTTAACAATTGAGAAGACAGGACAGCCCCTGTAGTTTCCTGTGTGGTTACCTCCGCAATTGCTGCATTTTTTCATTTTAGGATCATCCTTGGATTTGTTACATTGGGATGTGGTATGCAACTCTCCACAAATAACACATACTGGTGGCAATTTGCAATATGCCTTGGTGTGTCCATATTCTTGGGAATTTATACATTGGACGGGGCCAAATCGTTTATGTAGTTCTTCTACCGTAATTTTACGATGCAATAAGTACTTCAGGTTATAAATGGGATGTGTTTCATTTTTTTTTCAGGCTTATGTCACCGGGTTCAAGTTCAACACGGAAGAGTGGTTGGGGTTTTTTTCGCGATTTCTAATGTTTATCACATTTTTTGTCTTAAAGCCTTTATCTTCTAAGCTTTGCTTTATTTCGAGTGGTTTAACATTACAGTCAATACCCTTTATTACAACTTGTAGACCCTTGCTTCCTTTCAGCTGATAAGTGTAAAAACTTTTCTTTTGAGTTTCAAAATATGTTACAACCTTTCTATAATCGTTTTCACTATTGACCTGTATTTTAGTTTCATGAATCGTGCCTTTCTTGATTGGGATAACGTAAAAAGAGTTCTCACCTATTAATGATATCAGGCTCTGAACCAGTGAGTTTGAATTATTTTCTCTCAAGTAAATTGGGGGTAGTTTTATAGAGGTAATTTTATTTACTGGTTCATCTACTTCACATTCCAGAATAGAAAAACGATTTTCATAATTTAGTCTATCAGGTTCACTATCCTTATATAATTTAGCCAAGGGTGCCGCTTTCGAAGACTTGGGACTTCGTGCCCTTTTTAGTACTGTAACATACCGGTCCATTCCAACCTGTATTTGGGATTTACTATCTTTATTTAATGGTTGACTAATCTTGGGTATTGCGCCGCTTAATGGGTTAATTTTAATTGTAGTCGGTGTGGTGGATTTCGTTTCTGAAGCTGATATTGCTAGCATACTTTCAGGCGTAAATAAAGTATTTGTATTTTTTGGTAGCTCCAGATCAAGGCGTATCTAATAAGGTGACGTCGAAAAGCCAGCTGACTATTTTTTGCTCGATTTTTTTTTTCACTTCTAGCTGTCAAAGTTTTTTTACATTTCTTTATTAATTTAAATTAACGTTTTTGATTCTTTTAATAAAAAATATAAAATAGTATAAAAGTGAATAATTGATAATATAAAAGTGAATGGAGTACTTATTGAAAGTAAATTTTACGTATTTATTTATTTTCACCCCTGTTTTTGATTTTTGCAGTCTGCTGTTGTTTAGCTGTTTGACAGCTAGCAAATAATTTTACAAAAACAAAGTACATGTTGTTTTTGGTAAAGTTGTATTTGTTGTAGAATTGGGTATACCTGTAAATAAATTTGCTTTGCTCCAGATTAACAGCTGTTGGGTTTTCTTTTGTTTGACAATCATTAGTTGTTGACAATGCGGGGGAACAAGAACGAGCACGGTTAACAGACTTGGCGGTTAAAAACAAGCTGTCATCTATTCTTCTGTTTGTTTTGTTTATATTTTTTCATCTGCTTTAACTGTTACGTATGCATTTCTGCCGTTTACACTCAACTCACTGTTTTCGTTTAAGAGACTCATTTAAGAGTAGTTGTAAATAAATTACACTCTTGATCTTTATGTACAAAAAAGGTTCAAAAAAGAAATAAAGAATTTTCTTTACTTATTTGTCTTTTAGTTTATGTTTTGATTTTTTTTTTATTTAATATTATTAAAATATAAGCGTCCTTTCGCGTTAATAAAAAACAGGTGTAATTTATATTTATTTCCCGATAAAAACATTAGGATAACGAATTAACTCGGAGTAAAAAATAGAACACGTCCAATCTCTATCACAGTCGACATGGAATAATTTGTGTGCTCTTTTGGGTAAAAAATAAAATATCCACAACAACATCAAGAAACTGAATGAATTGTGTGTATTTTTACGCTCTATTATGCTCTTTTATTCACATTCGGGTTGTTTGACGAAAATCATCGTAACCTCAACAATATGAACGCCTTCCATGGCTGTAAAGTCATATACATAAATACTTTTTTTATTTCCAACGTTCAAACAATGACAATTTTCATTTTGTTGCTTAACATCATTCTAAAAATTAATGATTTGGTGTAAGCGAAAAAAGGAATACATTCCAACACATGTCCGCCACTATAGAAGTTCTTTTATATTATCAATCGATGATAAACAATTTTGTTTACTCTTGCAAATTAGGTGCATGATTAAAAAATGTCCATATGAAATCTATTAAAAAAATAATATTTTGAATAACTCTCCGCAAATAAAATTTGTTTTCGAAAGGGCATCTACGTCTAGAGTCGCAGAAACGGGAAGAGAACGAGAATCACGGCTTCAGCAAATCCGTCGCAGTGCATCTTCATCGAGTGCTGCAGAAACACTTCAACAGCATATAAGGAGTGAGATCGAAAAATTCTTAACATACATATATGTTTATAAAAAAGAAACCACTAAACTTACAGCTTTAATTTTTTTTTTATTTGATTGAAATTATTATTACAATTTACAAAAAAAATTATTTTTATAGTTTTAATCACTAGTGATGAAATTTTGAACCTTTTTCGGAAACCCTTCCATTAACGTTTTTATAGTGCTTTCTGTCACTTTGCTCGAACATGTAGTCCATCTCCGTTTAAAATCTACCACACTTTTGGACACCTTTTTTGTACTCTTCAATTCTCTTTTAACAAGAGCCCAATATCTCTCCACTGGCCTTAGCTCCGGGCAGTTTGGAGGATTTGCCTCTCTTGGTACAAATACCACATTATTGTTCTTGTACCACTCAAGGGCTTGTTTGCCATAGTGACAGGATGCCAAGTCAGGCCAAAAATAAGTGGACACATTATGAAGTCTTATGAATGGAAGCAGCCTTTTTTGTAAACATTCCTTGATGTAAATTTCGGTATTTATAGAGCCCGTTGTAACAAATGAGTGGCTTCTTTTGCCGCAACTGCATATTGCTTGCCATACCAAGAACTTTCTGGGAAATTTTGTCTGCTTTTGGGTCCTAAACTTTTCTTCAACATTCCCTCGAGCATCAGCAACATAAAATTTTTGACCTGGAAGTTGCGAAAAATCTGCCAGAACATACGTTTCGTCATCCATTATGCAGCAAGAATATTTTTTTATAAAACTTGACTTCAATTTCCGTGCTCTGTTTTTGGCCTCTAAATTTTTAGTAGCGTTCCTGTCAGGAACTTTTTGAGCCTTGTATGTTTTTAAACCTGCATTAGCTTTAACTTTTCGTACCAAATAGTCCGAGCACTGAGCTAACCGGGCTGCTTTCCTACCGGATGTGTTGGGAGCTCTTTTGAAAATGCGTTCTATTTTTTTGGCTTTAGAAACATCATGTGGACCATTCCTTCTACCTGAACCAGGTTTTCTATCAACTGACAAGTTCTCCCGGTACTGTTTAATAACATTGGAAACAGTTTGACGGCAGACCTTTGTATGCTTGGCCAACTTTTTGTAAGACCAAGTTGGGTTTTGTTGAAAATATTTAATAATTTCAGTACGCACTTTTTTCTGGTCACTCATTTTAATCAGATTAACAAAAAAATTAATATAATTGACATTACACATAATAACTGACATGTTTTTCAAAGGTAACTTGATCAAAAAAAAATTCAAATAATACTTGGGTTAAAAAATGTAATGAAAAACGTGTGTTAAGAATTTTTCGATCTCACTCCTTAGTTGTTCGCTCCCGAATGGCACGATCAAGAGAAAGAATCGATTTAAAGTTGCCCGGATTTTATTACCATAAGTATGATGACTACAGGATTCACAGGGATATACTAATTGGCGCAATGAACAAACATTACTTACATTGCAGCATTTTGAAGTTCCCTAAGGAATCCCCGAGAATGTGCTGTTCGAACGGTAAAGTTATTCTGCCACCTGTTATTGAGCCGTCTGCTGCTACTAAGTTACATTTCCGGCGCCAATCCTATTTCCAAACACTTCCTTCAAAATATCCAAAAGTACAACACATGCTTGCAAATGACGTTGGCTTCATGCTCACCTTTAATGTTCAAGGCCAAATGTACCACATATTTGGATCATTGCTCACGCTTCCCAATGACGATACGAAAAATCCAACTGATCCCTCTACAAATGAGATTTCATTTCCAGACTTCTGCCAAATGCAAATGAATATTCAAGACGTTGTCGAAAAGTATTCCCAAGTCTTACAACGAACTACAACAATTCGGATTATCTGTGGGAACATCAATAAGCAAATGCAATTGAAACTGCCTGGCAAAACAATAAAATACAAATAGATTGACTCAGTAATGAACGAAGAACAAGCCGTCGATTATCCTACTGAATTTTTGAATTCATTGGATCACCGACTTTGTCCGAAACTGTATATTAAAATCGAGATGCAATATAAAACAGATGTTTTCTAAGGGCCAGCAACGCGGACCGGGTTCAGCTAGTAGTCGATAAGTCGACTTTTTAGATTGTGAAAAAAAAATTAATTGCAACATTATACTAAAACTATTGCAATTTTGTACACTTTTTTCTAAATAAATAATAAATGTAGAAACTTTTAGGAATGTGTTTGATAATAAACATGCCAAATTAGTAAATTTGTTTACTATTTTATAAATTGAAATCTACCTATTACTGCCTTGATATATTTTATTTTTATTGTTAACATTACAAAACGCGCATCAATAAATGTAGAAACCATGTATTTTTTACAAGAAATTGTAAAATGTTGAAAAAAGTCGGAAAGTCGAAAATAGTCGAAAAAAGTCGATTTAACTAAAAAGTCCGGCACTGGCTGGACTAATTAAATAATAATATTAGATATAAGATTTGAACCACTTATTGTTAGTTCATTAATTAATGAAGATACAATAAATAAATGATGAAAAAAAAAAAAAAAAAAAAAAAAAAAACTAAAAAGTCGAATGTTCGAAAAGTCGACTTTTCATAAATTACCAAAAGACGACTTTTTTAAAAACGAAAATAGTCTAAAGGTCGAAAAGTCGACTTTTGTTTCAACTAGAGAACCCTATTAAGCAGAGTATGAAAACAAACAAAACATTTCGCAAACGTTTGCAAAATGTACAAAACAAATCAAAAATTTTAAATAGTATTGTACATGAGCAAAAACAAAGCAAAAACTTTTCAAGTGACAAAGAGAGAAAACGAAACGATTGGCTTTTCACTCATCTGCATTATTTAATTTACCGTTACAATCGTACATTTGAGTACAAAACAGATAGAGAAACGTATTTTTTATTCGTTTTGTTTTTTTTGTACTTTGTTCTCTATTATAAAGAGTAAATCAATTACCAAACGTTTTTTATCAGAATGTTTCAATATTGTTCTTACTCTTTTCTAGCTGCGTACGTTTATATTAATGTACAGTTTGCGCTCACGAGCAAAAACAATACAAAATGGCACAATCATTCTCATTGTTTATGTTTGGTTTATGTTTTACTCACTGAAAAGAACAAAACAAAACGATAGCAAACGTTTAGATTTGTTTATTTCCGTACTCTGCTATTAACAAATACTACAACATACATTTTGTTTTTGCTTTTTACCCAATCTGTCAAAAAACACAAGAAAGGCGAATTCAATATTAAAGTGGAATTTAACAAAAAACTGGTTTAATATATATATTTATTGCTTCATTTCATGTGGAGGATGTTAAAATGTTCGATGATGAGTTCAAACGCGTGGAGAAACAGAAGAAATTGAATATAAAACAACAGAAAAAAGTGGACGCATTAAAAACACACAAATACAAACACACACATATATATGGCGCGCACCAACACAAACATAAATTTTGACAGTTTGGATAAAGCAGCTGGGCTAATGGGAACACCTTATATGAATTCGCCTTGGGTAAAAAGTTGTTCAAGGTGCATTTAAGAAGGTGCCATCGACAGCACAGCTGATTATAGAAATAGCACGCACAAATGTCAAACTACATATATAAAAAATATCCGCCCGTACGCCCGTATGTCAAACTCTATATATAAAAAATAAATGAATTCGCCTGTATTTATTTCAATTCGCCACTGCTGTCACCTTGTTAAATACGCCTTGAAGTTGTTTTTATGTTATGTTTCAAGGCGTATTTAACAAGGTGACAGCAGTGGCGAATTGAAATAAATACAGGCGAATTCACTTATTTTTTATATATGAGTTTGACATACGGACGTACGGGCGAATATTTTTTATATATGTAGTTTGACATTTGTGCGTGCTATTTCTATAATCAGCTGTGCTGCCGATAGCACCTTATTAAATGCACCAAAGTAAATTAATAAAGTAGACTCAGTAGAACAGCTGACTATTTTTTTTACTTTGGTCTGAACTGTCAATTCACTTGTGGTTGTTGTGGCGAAAAATACAACAAGCCCAAAAGCAAAAACAACAACAGGCAATTTTTACAGCTCAGACCTTAACCAAAAACAAAATTGCTTGTGGTTTTTGTAAATGTTGTATTTGTTGTAGTACTGTCGCTACCAAGGCGAATTCATATAAGGTGTCCTCATTAGCCCAGCTGATCATCAGCTGTTTTATCCGAACTGTCAAAATTTATGTTTGTGTTGGTGCGCGCCATATATATGTGTGTGTTTGTATGTGTGTGTTTTTAATGCGTCCACTTTTTTCTGTTGTTTTATATTCAATTTCTTCTGTTTCTCCACGCGTTTGAGAACTCATCATCGAACATTTTAACATCCTCCACATGAAATGAAGCAATAAAAATATATATTACACTAGTTTTTTGTTAAATTCCACTTTAATATTGAATTCGCCTTACTTGTGTTTTTTGACAGATTGGGTAAAAAGCAAAAACAAAATGTATGTTGTTTTTGTATTGTTGTACTTGTTGTAGGGATGCATACACCTTATATGAATTCGCCTTGGTCGCTACCAAAGTAAATTAATAAAGTAGACTCAGTAGAACAGCTGACTATTTTCTTATTCAGTCTGAACTGTCAATTCACTTGTGGTTGTTGTGGCGAAAAATACAACAACCCCAAAAGCAAAAACAACAACAGGTAACTTTGACAGCTCAGACCTTAAACCAAAAACAAAATTGCTTGTGGTTTTTGTAAATGTTGTATTTGTTGTAGTACTGTCGCTACTTTATTAATTTACTTTGGTCGCTACTTTATTAATTTACTTTGAAATGCACCTTGTCATGTTTTGTTCACGCGAGTTATAATCAGAGACCAGCGCCGAACGGCTGTAAGCCGGCTGAGCCGAGTCGCCGATAAATTTTCAAAACAGCCGCCGCCGAATTTTTTTCGGCTTTAGTCGGCTGGAACGTAGACGCCGTTTATGATAAAAGTTCCTAAGTCCCCTTTTACAATGCAGAAATTGAAAGGCAGACATTTTTCTCATTCTCTTTTGAACTAACCTAAACCTGTGTAAAACACACTCTACCTCTTCAACCCCTCACCCACAAACTTCGTCTGTCTGCCTTTCAATACCTGCTTTGTATTCACTTTTTAAATTTTTAATTTTTTAGAATTTGAGTAGTTAATGTTTAAGGCTCCATTAAGCTGAACTCACCCATGAGTTTCAGAAACAGTTTTTGTTCGGAACATTTTTTTTATATGTAGTTTGACATTCTATTTTTGAGAGAAACTTCAAACTACATATAAAAAAAAATTGTTCCGAACAAAAAATGTTTCAGAAACTCATGGGTGAATTCAGCTTTAGTCTTTGCGTTCTGTAACGTTTCTGTTCTGTGCCGTTCTGAATACTGTTATATTGTAGTTAGTTTTTCCGTAAGATCAGCTGTTTTTAAAATAATAACCAAAAAACCATCTTGGTGATATTGTTACCATTTTTAGTGTTTTTTGTATTTAGACATTCAACATATTATTGTGAACATTTTTATAAATACATACATACATTTTTTGTTAATGATTTAATTTAAACTAATTTTTTTATATACATAGTACATCATAGACTAACATAGACCCGAATCAGCTGTTTTTAGCAACATGGCGGAGGCAAACAAAAAAAATTTACGAAAAATTAACAAAAGAAAATGTATAATAAACCACGGTAGATTTAAAAGAGGGACAAACATATAAATGTAACTTTCTATATCTCGTCTCACACACTCATCGATTTTTACTACATTTTATTTTTTCTCTCGCTCTAAGATCTGCCTTAATGGTGGAATTGAAAAAATGGTAAACAAAAAATGTAAACAAAACCATACGGTTCGATATTACTATTTTGACAGCTGTCAATGGTTTCTTATCTGGGTATCTGTGTAGTACATACATTAAAAGAAATTTATATTTATATTATTAAATTTCAATGTTTTTTTGAAAATATTATATTTATTATTCTTTTGTTAATAATAAATATTTCCCAAGGCGTATTTAACAAGGTGACAGCAGTGGCGAATTGAAATAAATACAGGCGAATTCACTTATTTTTTATATATAGAGTTTGACATACGGACGTACGGGCGAATATTTTTTATATATGTAGTTTGACATTTGTGCGTGCTATATCTATAATCAGCTGTGCTGCCGATGGCACCTTATTAAATGCACCTTGATATTTCCCTTTCACTGCTTTCATATTGTTGGCATTTTTGTGTATATATGATATCAGCTGTTTAGCTGTCACTCAACAGATTCATCCGCAACAGAACGGCAACGTTACAGAAAAACTAACGACACAAGGCGAATTTATACAAGGTGGAGTCAGTCAAACAGCTGATAATTTTTTTTTCGCTTTTTGGTTCTAACATTGACAGTTGTTATTTTTATATATAAATATCTACGTATTCTAAGCTTATTAACAAAATATTTATTGTTTACATAAATATGTAAAGCCCTCACTATTCAATTATCTACACTATATTAAGTTTAAATACTTATTTGTTTAATTTTTCATTTTGGTTTTTTGACATTTGTTAAGACCAATCGTTGTTTTTGTAGAACTGACACCACCTTGTATAAATTCGCCTTGCTAACGACATACACCAAGGCGAATTCATATAAGGTGTCCTCATTAGCCCAGCTGATCATCAGCTGTTTTATCCGAACCAAGGCGTATTTAACAAGGTGACAGCAGTGGCGAATTGAAATAAATACAGGCGAATTCATTTATTTTTTATATATGAAGTTTGACATAATGGCGTTCCGGCGAATATTTTTTATATATGCAGTTTGACATTATCGCGTGCTAGTTCTGTAATCAGCTGTTCTCGTGAGGTCACCTTATTAGATTCGCCTTGATCCGAACTGTCAAAATTTATGTTTGTGTTGGTGCGCGCCATATATATGTGTGTGTTTTTAATGCGTCCACTTTTTTCTGTTGTTTTATATTCAATTTCTTCTGTTTCTCCACGCGTTTGAACTCATCATCGAACATTTTAACATCCTCCACATGAAATGAAGCAATAAAAATATATATTACACTAGTTTTTTGTTAAATTCCACTTTAATATTGAATTCGCCTTACTTGTGTTTTTTGACAGATTGGGTAAAAAGCAAAAACAAAATGTATGTTGTTTTTGTATTGTTGTACTTGTTGTAGGGATGCATACACCTTATATGAATTCGCCTTGACATACACAAAGTAAATTAATAATTTCGGCCTTTATTCGGCTGACAGCCGGCTAGCCGCCGCCGCGAAATTTATTCGGCGCAGGTCTCTGGTTATAATAATGTCAATTTCTCACTCGTGTGATTGATTCCAAGCAAGATGTTGCGCAGACAAGCTAGATTAAGGCGTGAATACCTTTATCAAAAGGCTAAGGAAAGTCGTCAAAATAAAACCAGAGCTAAAAAAAATAAAATTGAACAAAGTGTGCATCAAAATACATATATTCATGGAGATGTACAAAGAGACGCAATTCAAATACAAGAAAATCTTAAATACGATACAATTGGTATAGAAAATTTCTTTTAGACCTATAAAGTATTTATTTTTATTTTTTATTCTAGTTGAGAATTCCAATACATTTGATGATGAGTATCGCTATGCCGGACGGGAAGATCCTAAAATAATGATAACGACTTCACACGAACCCTCTGCTAGGTTGAAAATGTTTGTAAAAGAGCTAAGATTAATAATACCTAATTCTCAACGTATGAATAGAGGAAAGTATGAGTTAAAACAGATTGTACATGCTTGTAAAGCTAATGATGTTACAGACTTAATTATTGTTCATGAGCACAGAGGAGTACCAGATAATCTTGTTATATGCCATTTGCCATATGGTCCTACCTCATTTTTTAATATATCTGGTGTTGTAATGCGACATGATATACCTGAAATTGGACACATGAGTGAACAGAATCCCCATTTAGTTTTTCATAATTTCAAAACCATTCTTGGACAACGTGTAACAAAAATATTAAAACATCTTTTTCCTGTGCCTAAAGTAGAATCAAAGCGTGTCATCACATTTGCTAATCATGATGACTTTATTTCATTTCGTCATCATACATATCAATTTGTTAATAAGGAATTGGAGCTCCATGAGGTAGGACCTCGTTTTCAACTTAAATTATATCAAATTAAGTTAGGAACACTTGATGAGATTCATGCTGCTAATATTGAATGGGTTCTTAGGCCATATATGAATACTTCTATTAAAAGACGTTTTTTATCTGATGATGATGGTTGGGATCAGGACGATGTGAGGAACTCAAATACCAAATGCTAAAGTTATTGCCTACGAAATATATACACTTTTAATAATGCTAAAGGCACTATTATACAATAAAGATTAACTTCCTGCTTCTATATTTCAAGCGAAAATCCTATCTAGATATTTTGTATAAAAACACAAATTTTCTGTGGTAACTAAAGAGATGCCAACCATTTTGTGTATTAATCTCGTTAGTAAGAATACACAATTTCGTTAAGGAAGCCAATTATTTTAACAGTTTAGAGATGTTTTCATTCAAAATTTCTAGACGAATGTTGCATTGTGAATAAAGAAACAGGAAGTATTTCACAGATTATTAGTCAAGGCGTACTAACAAGGTGAGTGCGTCCCGGCAACAAATACAACAATGCAAAAACAACAGGCAATTTGTTTTTGTTAAAATGTACGGTAAATGTCAAAATCAAGGCGAAATAAAATATTACTATGTTATTTACAATAACAAATGTAAACATAAACAAAGTTTGACATATAGTGTACATAAAACCACAGCGAATTAAGAAACAGCTGATTTTATGCACTCACCAAAGTAAATTAATAAAGTAGACTCAGTAGAACAGCTGACTATTTTTTTTACTTTGGTCTAATCTGTCAATTCACTTGTGGTTGTTGTGGCGAAAAATACAACAAGCCCAAAAGCAAAAACAACAACAGGCAACTTTGACAGCTCAGACCTTAAACCAAAAACAAAATTGCTTGTGGTTTTTGTAAATGTTGTATTTGTTGTAGTACTGTCGCTACTTTATTAATTTACTTTGGCACTCACCTTGTTAATACGCCTTGATTATTAGTGTTCAAAAATAAGGAAACCAAAATATGATTAGTTTTAAAATATAAACATTTATGTTTTCTATTTAAAAAAATGTTTTAATAAATGCAAAGGCTAAAAAAAGGTTGTGATGGTTTGTATTTTCCTTTTTTAATGTAGAACGTGGTAGAGCTAGCATTACAGTTAATGAAAAAAGTCTACATACACCCTATCAAAGTATACCAAGTAGTCCGAATTTTGACAGCAGTACCTAATTAAACATGTGTTAGTAAAAAAGTACCTAACTCTAAACATCCCAGCAGTTCTAGGAGACAGTACCGAACTAGTGATTTTACCCATTACTTCAATAGCCACGTGACTAGTCATTTTAACACGGGCATGTCCTAAGCAGGGGGTCAATTGTCTCTTTTTGATTACAATGGGAATGTCTAATAGCTGGTCCAAAGTAGTCAACGCATTGGATTCACATACTGGTTACATAGCGTCAGTTACCATACTAGCTTTGTAACTGGTTACTTGATCAGCTACTTGACTAGTTATTTTAACACGTGCAAATTTAATTACAATTAAATTTAATTAAATTCATTTATAAATGGCTGGGGAGCCCTTAAATGATTATGATATATACAGTGCCGAACTTAAGTATTGGCACAGGATGCTCATTTTACTTTAAGGACTATTTAAAGGCCGTATTGTAGAGATTTTTAATAAAAAATATATTTACCAGATACTGATGAATTTCCTGCAAAATATAAACAACTTCATTTCAACAATTTAATACCACTATTTATTAATAACAAAACTACATAAAAATACTTAATTTCAATGAACAAAATTATTGGCACACTTCATTAAAAGCTAAAAAAACATTTCATTTAGGAAGCAATATTGCAAAATTTAATATATAGTTGCAAGTGATTTTTGCTTTATAACTGCCTCGAGTAGCTTAGGCATGAATCTACCAACTTGTTTGTGATATCTAACCCAATACTTTGCCATTATTCAACTAATGCCTTTTTCACTCGCTTATCTAGCTCTTCCCACAGATGCTCTATTGGGTTGAGATCCGGAGATTGTTGAGGGTGTGGTAGGACATGCGAAATATTGTATGAAAGCAACATACGTCCAGTATAGGCCGAATGTTTGGGATCATTGTCATGTTGAAAAGTGAAAGAAAATGGTAAATTTAACTTTTCTGTACTTTTCTTGAGGTGTATCCGTATATTTCACTTTGTCCATTATTTCGTCAATGAACACCAGCTCTACAACCCCTGAAGCGGACATACAACCCCACACAATTACCTCTCCAGCACCATGTTTTACTATTGAAGCAATATTTTGTTTTTCCAGCTCTTTATTGGTTTTTTTTCTATACCGTTTGACGGCCATCAGAGCGAAAAATATTAAATTTGTTTGCATCAGAGAATAGCACTTGGTGCTAAAAATCATGTGGCTTACGTAAATTCCTAAACGTCATATACTAAACGCTTCTTTTGGTTCACAGATGAAATAAATGGTTTACGCCTAGCAATACGACAACTATAGTTTGTCTTCTGGAGCACTCTTCTGGCTATTGCTGCGTGAACTTCTTTCCCAAACTCTTCCTTAATCTCTACAGCAACCTGTGTTGAAGATATTTTTGGACATAACTTGACCTTTTTGATTATATGGCTGTATTTACGCTCACTTAAGAATCTAGGACGACCTGTATGTTTAGCACTTTCAAGTGTTGATGTTGCCTTAAAACGTTGCACGATACTCCAAATTGTAAAACGGCTTCTTTCCATAATCTCTACAATCTCAGCGTATGATTTTCCTTGATTGTGCAAGTGAAGTATGATTTTGCGCTCAGATTCTGTTGTTTCATTTTATTTGATAGCTATTTTCAGCAAAATTGATAATTATTGTGCTCATTTTTTACAAATTGACATTAACAGTTTTAGAAACGAAAACTGTAATAGGATCAGTTTATAAAGGACACTCGTACTTATTTCCAATTCGCAAAAAATCGAATTAAGCTACGAAACAATTATAAAACTAAAAAAAACACACAATAAAATATATAAATAATATTTAATTAAAGAAAATTATTATTTTTTTATTATTATTATCAAGCTTATTCTCCATTTATGTGGAAAAGCTTATGAAAATATTAAGACAGTAAGCTTTTAAATACAACACTTAATATAATATTATATTTGTAAGCTTATTCTACAATTGCAAGAATAAGCTTTTAGTAATATTACACATGTAATATTATCACGAGGGTTCCGTTTCGATTTTTCTACAATTGTTACTATAACCTTTTTCAAGATTTTCTTAAGACTTTCTCAAGCTTAATGCTTGTGTTGGTAAGCTTAATATAATATTATTCTCAATACATTTGGTTTGTTGGGTACTTGCTTAACTGCTGGGATGTGTTAGTAACAAAAATGTACATGTGTTGGTGCTTTTTTAATTATTACCGGATACAGAGTTCTATAAGATTTTTATGGCTAAATCAAAACTTATATATTTACTCTAATGATCTGAAAGTTTTGCTGTTGAAAATTAGTAAATTCAGTTCAAAAAAATTGGCAGGAATATTAGCTCTGTTCAATAAATAAAAGTTGTTAGTAGCTAGTAACAATTGTTACTGGAAAAGCGTTCATTAACTCAAAAAACTTGCAAGTAGAGAAAAAATCAAGAGCGTATAAATTTTAGAGAGTGTTCTTTCGTTGCAAACTATTACAAGTTCTATTTGGAACTCGTAATAGCAGCTTATATTTCAAATGTTTTGTATTATTGTTTATTTATTTACAATTTTATGTTTGTGGTGAAAAAATGTCAAAAAAAAGAATTATCAATAAAATTGAAGAAAATGTGAGTATTTATACATTTTAAAAGGAATAAAATAAGAAAATTGTGTGTATAAAACAATTGTTACTGGAAAAGCGTTCATTTACTTTTTACTATTATTGAGAATTTAAAAGAGTAATTTTGTAAATTTTGATTTTATTCTCTCGTTGCAAGTATTTACTTTATTATGACAAAAATTAACTAAAAATTTTGAAGCAGTAAACAATTTAAGCACATAATCAGCCCAATTATGAATAAAAATTCCGCGGGAGTTTTTTCCCGTTTCTCATTTTTCCTATTCAAATTCAATGGGAAAAAACTCCCGGGGAACAAACTCCCGCGGAATTTTTTATTCATAATTGGTCTGAATGATAGCACTGAAATTGCTTTTGATGCGTTTAATGATTCATTGGGTGTTTTTTCTTTTAATTGTGTGAACGAGTTAGAAGTTCTGAAAGCCCTTGATAAGGTTAAATCAAAGGCTGTCGGAGTTGATACTGTACCATACAATTCTTAAAACTTATTTATCCCCACATTTCTGATGTTATATTACATCTTATTAATACTGTATTAACGACTTCTACCTTCCCTTCTGTTTGGAAAGTTGCTAGGGTGGTACCTATACCTAAATCTAAGATTGTTTCCTCTCCAGCTGACCTAAGACCGATCTCAATATTGCCTGCGTTATCTAAAGTAATTGAGAACATCATTAAGGATCAAATGCTTCTCTCCATTGGGAATAAAATTTCAGTATCTCAATATGCTTTTCGTCAGGGATATAACACTACGTCACTTTTAGTGAGCCTAACTGATAGTATTAGAAATTCTGTGAATGACAAGAAACTATGTGTGTTAGTATCCTTAGATTTAACTAAGGCTTTCAATTCAATATGTTTTTCTACCATGATCACCGTACTAAGAAACACATTTAACTTTTCTAGATCTGCATGTAGACTTATTATGTCTTACCTATCCGGCAGAACACAGTTTGTCGATATTCTTGGTAAATACTCTGGTGTGTTACCACTTAAGTCTGGTGTTCCGCAGGGATCGGTCTTAGGCCCGTTGTTATTCTTACTTTATGTTAATGGTCTGCCCGGAGCTATTGGTTCTAATATATGCACACCGTTTCTGTTTGCAGATGACATTTTTCCACAAATCATTCTTTTCCTGACGTTTTGGAGTCCAATATTAATTTTAGCCTTAGTAAAGTTACTGAATGGTTAAGAGAGAACTCACTTTCTGTTAATCCATCTAAGTCTAAAGCCATGTTGTTTGGTCCAACTGGAACCAATTACCTGATTTGGACGTGTTTATCTGCAATTCTCGTATTGAGTTCGTTTGTCAAAATAAGTGTCTTGGAGTCGTAATTGACAGTCATTTAAATTTTGAAGCGCATTTTGATCTACTATATCGAAGAATTACTTGCATTCTACGTAGAATTTATTCGATGAGAATCTTTCTGCCCGTTGAAATCAAGAGGAGGTTAGCGCACTCATTAATGATGCCTCATATTTTGTATGGCTTGGAAGCTTTTTCTGGTGCTACTGCTTTTTGAAAATATTAGAGCGGACTGTGAATTCTACTGTCAGGTTTGTATTCAATGTGCGACGTCGTGAACATGTCTCTGAATTTGTTAAGAGTTTTTTGGGTTGCTACTTTAACCAGTTTGTAAATTTTCGTAACTTAGTTCTCTTCTATCGTATTATAAAAAGTGGCATACCTAATCATTTGTGCAAAAAATTTATTTTTTCTCGATCTACTAGAAACAAACAAATACTGATACCTAAAATCAGATACTCTCTATTTGAAAGGTCTTTCGTTGTAAGAGTTGCAAGGTCTTGGAACTGTCTTCCGCATGAGTTACGTATATTTTCCCACAGCAATAATGTATTTCGTCTCAAGCTTTTGAGATCTTTTCATTAATTTCCATTATTTTACAATTGAAATTAAATGTTACCATATCCGGACGATTGCCTCTTTTTATACCCTTCAGCTTCGTGAGAAGGGTATATATAAGTTTGTCATTCCGTTTGTAATTTCTACATTTTTCATTTCCGACCCTATAAAGTATACATATTCTGGATCCTTATAGATAGCGGAGTCGATTAAGCCATGTCCGTCTGTCTGTCTGTCGTCTGTCTGTCTGTTGAAATCAATTTTCTGAAGGCCCCAGATATCTCCGGGATCCAAATCTTCAACAATTCTGTCAGACATACTTTCGAGAATTTTGCTATTTAAAATCAGCAAAATCCGTCCATAAATAACGGAGATATGAGCAAAAATCCGAGACAACCTCTGAAAATTTCATCAAAAAACACAATGTTGCATGCTTTGACAAAAAAGCAACAAAACGTATGGTTGTTGCTTTGGCGTTGTTGTTGTTTTTTATACAACTAAACGTTTGTTTGGTTGTGTGTTGGTTTTTTTGACAAAAAAACAACAAAACGTATGTTTGGATGTGCAAGCTTTGCGTATTTTGTTTCTTTTGGCGTTGTTGTTGTTTTTTATAAAACTAAATTTTTGTTTGGTTGTGTGTTGGTTTTTTTGACAAAAAATCAACAAATCGTATGTTTGAATGTGCATGCTTTGCGTATTTTGTTTTTCTTTTGTGTTTTGTTTCTTTTGGCGTTGTTGTTGTTTTTTATACAATTAAACGTATGTTTGGATGTGTGTTGGTTTCATTGCCTTGCGTATTTTGTTTTTTCTTTTGGTGTTCTGTTTCGTTTGGCGTTGTTGTTGTTTTTTGTGTTCTTGATAAATTTAGGATGCTGTAAGCTGAAAGTGGACAATGTACATACATACCTATATACTAATTATAAAAAATAATAATGCATCCACAACAAAGGTGAAGGGTATATAAGATTCGGCATAGCCGAATATAGCACTCTTACTTGTTTTTAATTACAATTAAATTTAATTAAATTCATTTATAAATGGCTGGGGAGCCCTTAAATGATTATGATATATATATATATATAAATATTATATTGTTTTTTATTGATATTTACTCAGAATATTTGATACTTTGTAATACGTTTTTTGGCCTAGATGGCTTTATATTACTATAAAACAGAAATAAAATAAATAAATAAAAATACAAATTGTTGGAACCTTCCATAAATTCTTCAAAATTGCTCTAGTTCTCAAATTATATCTTTAAATTTTTGCTCAAGCATTTTATTATTTGCATCAAGGACGCATTTAAAATACATGTTGTATTCTAGCATGGTTCCTCAGAATTGTGTTTCAACGGCCAAAACTAACTTTTGAAACGATTGAGATCTTTTTGTATTTTTTTAATGTACAGATAACTTCTTGAACACCCATAGTTATATGGTCATAAAATCATATATTAGATTCATAAATATAAGGAGGTAAAATAAAAACGACAAGGATTTAAATTAAAATGCCATAACTAATATAGAGAAAATTGGAGTTATTTGAATAAAACTTGTTAATAATAATTTTATAAAATTATATATAGGGTTAAAGAGAATGGCCCATAATCATAGTCAAAAATAAAGTACATTTTAAGAGAATTAAACTCGACTCTACTTAAGAGTGGACTTTAGGTCAGTGATGTTCAAAAATAAAAATGAAGATGTATTGGTGAGAGAGCTACCCAGCAAACATAATGTCAAACACTTAAAATAATAACAAAATGAAGAAAGTTTTGATTTAGAATTTATGTCAAATAATACCAATTTATTAAATGAATGTAATTTAAATTTTAAGGAAATGAAAAAATATACATTGTAAGTCCGAAATTCTCTTAAATTTTGTATTTAGTTTTGACTTTGTTTCATTGAGATCAATTGTAATTGAAACGCGTGTGTTTGCTATGCTTCGAACAGAAACAACCAACAACAATGCCTAATAATTTTCTGAAAAAAATGACGATAGTCCGCCACATGTGTTTTCTTCGCATGCTCAGCGATGAATGAACAAAAGTCTTTAAAAGAGAATAACAAATGTGTGTAAATTTTTCAAACAATTGTTGTATGGCGTGAACATCGTTGCTTTAGGTCTATCATAGACAAGTTAAAGTATACTTCTGACGCTGAAGTCGACTCTAAATCCTCTCACCAATACACTTACTCTCACCAACACATTCAATTCTTTATTTTATTCAGTGCACCTACAAACACACAAATACAAAAACTGAAAAAATAAAGAAAAAGTCATACACCAGTGCTCATACGTATTCCTAGTTGTCTCGTTGCGTGGACAGCGACTACTAAAATGTAAGAGCATAAGAATACGTGTGATTTTATTTTCCACAATTGTGGTATGGGCTGCGCCAAGGCGAATTCATATGAATTCGCCTTGGGCTGCGCATTACTGATTCCAAGGCGTATTTAACAAGGTGACAGCAGTGGCGAATTGAAATAAATACAGGCGAATTCACTTATTTTTTATATATAGAGTTTGACATACGGGCGTACGAACGAATATTATTTATATATGTAGTTTGACATTTGTGCGTGCTATTTCAATAATCAGCTGTGCTGCCGATGGCACCTTATTTAATGCACCTTGACTGATTCATATTCAACTTGGGTCCCAAGGCGAATTTATACAAGGTGGAGTCAGTCAAACAGCTGATAATTTTTTTTCGCTTTTTGGTTCTAACAACTGTCAAAGCAAGGTGCATTTAATAAGGTGCCATCGGCAGCACAGCTGATTATAGAAATAGCACGCACAAATGTCAAACTACATATATAAAAAATATTCGCCTGTACGCCCGTATGTCAAACTCTATATATAAAAAATAAGTGAATTCGCCTGTATTTATTTCAATTCGCCACTGCTGTCACCTTGTTAAATACGCCTTGTGTCAAAGCTTGTTTTTATATTTAAATATCTACATATTCTAAGCTTATTAACAAAATATTTATTGTTTACATAAATAAGTAGAGCCCTCACTATTCAATTATCTACACTATATTAAGTTTAAATACTTATTTGTTTAATTTTTCATTTTGGTTTTTTGACATTTGTTAAGACCAATCGTTGTTTTTGAAGAACTGACACCACCTTGTATAAATTCGCCTTGTTGGGTCCCATACGAGATATTGCTATAAAAGAAAATAATTTTGCGCCGAAAGCTTAATAGATCGTATGTGAAGTCCGGCCAACCAGCCAAATCGACAACACAGACAAACAACCATGGCGTTAAGGTAGTTCTTTGTATTTGGTGGTAACAAAAAGGTGCTGGAATCTGACCAGCCGATCACAGGGAACCTGTGCCGAACACAACTGATTCCTTTGAAGCGAGCATTGGCTGTAAACCGCCCGGAATATGTGACCAGACATGAAACCGTAATATTCCATCATGACATCGCTCGGCCATATGTTGCAATACCTGTTGAAACTATTCCGCCTCTGATTTGACAGCTCCAGCTTTGTGGGGTTTTTTGAAGTCGCGGGTTTATGTTAACAAGCCTCAGACTCTTGCAGCTCTTAAAGCCAATATCCTTCAAGAATGTGAGGACCTATCGTCGAAAGTTTTGGCCAAAGTGATGGAAAATGCCATAAAAAGGGCTCAAATGACAATCAACTGTGGCGGCGGCCATTTACATGACATTATATTCTCGACTTGATTTAAAAAAAATTAAAAGACCAAATAAAAATAATACACAAGAAGAATCAGTTTTTAATTTTTTTTTTAATTACAGCCAAAAAACATCGTACCTCCAACGGATTTCGTGTTATAGTGCATTAATTACTTGTAATCTCATTAATATATCACACTATGGGCAAGAAAGTGATTCTGAGATTAAATAAGAAACTAAGAAATATCCGTATGTGCCCATTATTAATGGCTTAAAAAAATAATATTTGAATAGATTAATAGATGAAACTAAAAGTCGACCAAGGTGCATTTAATAAGGTGCCATCGGCAGCACATCTGATTATAAAAATAGCACGCACAAATGTCAAACTACATATATACAAAATATCAGCCCGTATGTCAAACTCTATATATAAAAAATAAGTGAATACGCCTGTATTTATTTCAATTCGCCACTGCTGTCACCAAGGCGTATTAACAAGGTGAGTGCATAAAATCAGCTGTTTCTTAATTCGCTGTGGTTTTATGTACACTATATGTCAAACTTTGTTTATGTTTACATTTGTTATTGTAAATAACATAGTAATATTTTAATTCGCCCTGATTTTGACATTTACAGTACATTTTAACAAAAACAAATTGCCTGTTGTTTTTGCATTGTTGTATTTGTTGCCAGGACGCACTCACCTTGTTAATACGCCTTGGCTGTCACCTTGTGAAATACGCCTTGAAGTCGACGTTACGATTCAAGGTGCATTTAATAAGGTGCCATCGGCAGCACAGCTGATTATAGAAATAGCACGCACCAATGTCAAACTACATATATAAAAAATATTCGCCCGTACGTCCGTATGTCAAACTCTATATATACAAAATAAGTGAATTCGCCTGTATTTATTTCAATTTGCCACTGCTGTCACCTTGTTAAATACGCTTTGTTACGACTTTTGCTAATTTAGGAAAAGTAGTTTTTTCGTCTTTTTATGCTATTTTAATGTAAAAGACATATGGTTACCTAAATTATTAACCCAGTTCTCCACGTAGCAATATTTATTGCTGTAATTGTCAAATTTGATTGCGTCAATGAAATTTGCGAGTGTAGACGGCAAATTGCCATAAGTAGCAATCCATTGCGCAATGATTGCAATAAGCTGTCAGTTCAGTTGTCATTAATGTAAAATTTCTTCTTTCTATGATTCAGTGCGATTAATTCATATATATATAATTAATTTAAACACAAAATATTCAATTCAATATTCAACATTCAACACAAAATATAAGCAAAATACACATCATTTTTTCATAGAACTCGCGTTGAAAATTTTGTATTTGTGACGAACGTTTTCTCCGCCTAACGCAATCGGCAATCGCTGTGCTGTTGTTCTGCCGACGTTATTGCTAGTGTTTAGCAATACAAATTGCTACGTGGAGATATAACAAAAAAGTTAGATTATTACCCTAGGTCTCCACGTAGCAATATTTATTGCTGCAATTGTCAAATTTGATTGCGTCAATGAAATTTGCGAGTGTAGACGGCAAATTGCCATATGTAGCAATCCATTGCGCAATGATTGCTCTACTGATTGCCTGAGCAATTATTGCTAAGCAATAAGCTGTCAGTTCAGTTGTCATTAATGTAAAATTTCTTCTTTCTATGATTCGGTGCGATTAATTTATACATATTTAATTTATTTAAGTACCAAAAGTAAAAAATCAAAGAAATTAGTGAAAAAAATCATGCAATACAAAATATAAGCAAAATACACTCAAGTTTTTCATAGAACTTCTCGCGTTGAAAATTTTGTATTTGTGACGAACGTTTTCTCCACCTAACACCCCGTCTACAATAGGCATGAAATGCTGTTAAAACATGATGTTAAGACTTCATGTTAAATTATTAATATGTTAATGGTGGAGTATCGTACTCATGTCAATATTAAGATATTTCATTATTTTTTGATTGTCAGCGAAGTAAATTCTATAAAACATGGGAACTGTTCGTATAATCCAATGATTTTAAAAGTTTCTTCAACGTTAACATCCATTTTTATTTATTTTTTGTTTTATAGAATTACAAAGCCAATCAATTTTTACACAATTTTGCACATTATTTTACAGCATTTATTTGTTTGTTTGTCGAATGAAAATTGTAAATGAAAAAAAGCAACAAAATGGCTGATGTCAAGCTTAAACGTCATTTCATGTTATAATAGAGTTGTTAAAACACATGGTTTAACAACCATGTTAAAACATGAGAAAAGCGCTAACATGATGTCTCTATACCTAACACTAACATCATGTTAGTGTTAATTTTTAGCATTTCATGCCTGTTGTAGACGGTGTGTAAAGCAATCAGCAATCACTCTGCTGTTGTTCTGCCGACGTTATTGCTTGAGCTTAGCAATAAATATTGCTACGTGGAGACATGGGGTTACGATTTTTTAGTTATCTTATTTACGGCCATTTTCACAATGTACGATTATTTCATTTTAACCGGAAAATTAACTAACTGTCGGTTTGTTTAACGGGGACCATTTAACCAACGGTTACCGATTTACGTTTCACCATCATTCGATTACTTAACCAAAGCATTCAGTAGAAAGTATGGCAATAATGCATACATTTGTTTACGAAAAATAGTGTAATGAAAGATTGAAATATAAAAACTTTTCTAAAAGACGGCATAAAAATAATAATTTGTGTTTTCTTACGGCCATTTTCACAATGTACGATTAAAAGTTAACGTGGACTTTAACCGCAAGTTAGGCTAATATGAATTTCACAATGTACAATTAATTCTTAACTGACACTATTTAACAACAAAGTTGCTGTTAAATATAACAGAATAAATTTCGCCGGTTAGCATCTTTATTGTAAGAAATATAATAAAAGAACATGGAAAAACATTTATATTTTTGTAATATTTATAATTTTTAAAAGTGTAAAGCGAAGAAAAGTTAATTTTGCACGGGGTGATCCATATACCACCCGGATATTGCACTTACAAACCAAACAACAAATGTGCACTTTTGCTTGTTGGTTTTCAGTAATTGTTGTTCAGTTTGTTCTGTAAATTTTATAGTTAGGTACCTTAATATTTTTGAGTTTTATACGTTTTTTTTTTATTATACCACTAACGGCCATTCTCACAATGTACGATTAAAAGTTAACGTGAACTTTAACCGCAAGTTAGGCTAATTTGAATTTCACAATGTACGATTAATTCTTAATTGACACTATTTAACAACAAAGTTGCTGTTAAATATAACCGAACAAATTTCGCCGGTTAGCATCTTAATTGTAAGAAATATAATAAAAGAACATGGAAAAACATTTATATTTTTGTAATATTTATAATTTTTAAAAGTGTAAAGCGAAGAAAAGTAAATTTTGCACGGGGTGATCCATATACCACCCGGATATTGCACTTACAAACCAAACAACAAATGTGCACTTTTGCTTGTTGGTTTTCAGTAATTGTTATTCAGTTTGTTCTGTAAATTTTACAGTTAGGTACCTTAATATTTTTGAGTTTTATACGTTTTTTTTATTATACCACTAACGGCCATTCTCACAATGTACGATTAAAAGTTAACGTGAACATTAACCGCAAGTTAGGCTAATTTGAATTTCACAATGTACGATTAATTCTTAATTGACACTATTTAACAACAAAGTTGCTGTTAAATATAACCGAACAAATTTCGCCGGTTAGCATCTTAATTGTAAGAAATATAATAAAAGAACATGGAAAAACATTTATATTTTTGTAATATTTATAATTTTTAAAAGTGTAAAGCGAAGAAAAGTAAATTTTGCATGGGGTGATCCATATACCACCCGGATATTGCACAAACAACAAATATGCACTTTTGCTTGTTGGTTTTCAGTAATTGTTGTTAAGTTTGTTCTGTAAATTTTACAGTTAGGTACCTTAATATTTTTGAGTTTTATACGTTTTTTTTATTATATCACTAAGAAAACACAAACTATTATTTTTTATGCCGTCTTTTAGACAATTTTTTATATTTCAATCTTTCATTACACTATTTTTCGTAAACAAATGTATGCATTATTGCCATACTTTCTACTGAATGCTTTGGTTAAGTAATCAAATGATGGTGAAACGTAAATCGGTAACCGTTGGTTAAATGGTCCCCGTTAAACAAACCGACAGTTAGTTAATTTCCCGGTTAAAATGAAATAATCGTACATTGTGAAAATGGCCGTGAGAAAACACAAACTATTATTTTTTATGCCGTCTTTTAGACAATTTTTTATATTTCAATCTTTCATTACACTATTTTTCGTATGCATTATTGCCATACTTTCTACTGAATGCTTTGGTTAAGTAATCAAATGATGGTGAAACGTAAATCGGTAACCGTTGGTTAAATGGTCCCCGTTAAACAAACCGACAGTTAGTTAATTTCCCGGTTAAAATTAAATAATCGTACATTGTGAAAATGGCCGTAAGAAAACACAAACTATTATTTTTATGCCGTCTTTTAGAAAATTTTTTATATTTCAATCTTTCATTACACTATTTTTCGTAAACAAATGTATGCATTATTGCCATACTTTCTACTGAATGTTTTGGTTAAGTAATCAAATGATGGTGAAACGTAAATCGGTAACCGTTGGTTAAATGGTCCCCGTTAAACAAACCGACAGTTAGTTAATTTTCCGGTTAAAATGAAATAATCGTACATTGTGAAAATGGCCGTAAGTGCAATATCCGGGTGGTATATGGGTCACCCCGTGCAAAATTTACTTTTCTTCGCTTTACACTTTTAAAAATTATAAATATTACAAAAATATAAATGTTTTTCCATGTTCTTTTATTATATTTATTATATGCAATTAAAATATATTATTATATGCAATTAAAATGCTATCCGGCGAAATTTGTTCGGTTATATTTAACAGCAACTTTGTTGTTAAATAGTGTCAATTAAGAATTAATCGTACATTGTGAAATTCAAATTAGCCTAACTTGCGGTTAAAGTTCACGTTAACTTTTAATCGTACATTGTGAGAATGGCCGTTACAAACCAAACAACAAATGTGCACTTTTCCTTGTTGGTTTTCAGTAATAGTTGTTCAGTTTGTTCTGTAAATTTTACAGTTAGGTACCTTAATATTTTTGAGTTTTATACGTTTTTTTATTATACCAATAAGAAAACACAAATTATTATTTTTTATGCCGTCTTTTAGACAATTTATTATATTTCAATCTTTCATTACACTATTTTTCGTAAACAAATGTATACATAATTGCCATACTTTCTACTGAATGCTTTGGTTAAGTAATCAAATGATGGTGAAACGTAAATCGATAACCGTTGGTTAAATGGTCCCCGTTAAACAAACCGACAGTTAGTTAATTTTCCGGTTAAAATGAAATAATCGTACATTGTGAAAATGGCCGTTAGTGGTATAATAAAAAACGTATAAAACTCAAAAATATTAAGGTATCTAACTGTAAAATTTACAGAACAAACTGAACAACAATTACTGAAAACCAACAAGGAACAGTGTTGGTTTTCAGTTTGTTGTTTGGTTTGTAAGTGCAATATCCGGGTGGTATATGGATCACCCCGTGCAAAATTTACTTTTCTTCGCTTTACACTTTTAAAAATTATAAATATTACAAAAATATAAATGTTTTTCCATGTTCTTTTATTATATTTATTATATGCAATTAAAATATATTATTATATGCAATTAAAATGCTATCCGGCGAAATTTATTCGGTTATATTTAACAGCAACTTTGTTGTTAAATAGTGTATAGGGGAAGAAAATCAAAAGTTATTTTATTTTTATACCACTTTGCTCGAGCTAAATTACAGCTCAGAGTTGGTAATGCAAAGTGTGTCCATTTATTAAAATTTTATTGATTATATACTAAATTAATGCTTACATTGCATTTTAACCTAAAGTGGAGAATGTAGCAGTTGGACAGAACATTGAACGCAAGAATCACATAAAAATGAAGTAACGATTAGTACAACACACAAAGTGTTTACTGTTTTGTCGTTTCTGTAGTATGATATTATTTCTTTTGCATTTCAATATTCTGTCGGTATAATTGACATATGATTTATGCAACACCTCCCTTTTACGGAAGAATGTTCATACAGTTTTTAAGTGTATGGACATTCTTTAACAAATGCTTACAATAACCTTAATAATAAATTTTATTACAAAATATATATATATATAAGTAACTTAAAATATGTCTACGTAGACTTTATAATGGAAAATTTTAATTCTATTCATTGTTAAAAATCTTAAGTCTATTTTTATGAACTATTTGCTTTTTGTTATTTTTCTTATCTATTATTGTTACATTATTTCTTAAATCTATATTTTTAATTTCATCTCCTATTTTAAATGTATAATCTAACAATGTCTTATCATAATTTAACTTCTGTTTTAACTTATACCTATCAATTATTTCTCGGGCCCTCTTATGTGCTACTTGTAATCTATATCTAACTTCCTTAGCATAATCTTCTACATTATATACAGGAGCTATTGATTGAACGTCATTAAATTGTTGAAACCCATTAGGAAGCTTACCAAAAACTAATTCATAAGGACAGTAGTCATGTACCGTAGATGGCGTAGTATTAAAACAATAAGTGAAATACTTGAGCCATTCATCCCAATCGCTTTAGTCAACGGATATGTATGATCTTACATATTCGTTGAAGGTTCTATGACTTCTTTCCACAGTTCCTAGTGTCTGATGATGATAAGCAGTCGATGTAATATTCTCTATTTTTAAAAGGTTACACAATTCATTAAGTACTGAGTTTTTGTACTCTGTACCCATGTCCGTAATGAACGTCTTCATCGGACCATAAGTAAGAATAAAATGTTCAAATATAGCTTTCGCAACTGATTTTGCGATTTTATCTTGTATAGGTACCGTTACAAGATATTTTGTCATGTCACATATTATTGTGACAGCATAAGAATTTCCGTTATATGATTTTGGTAGTGGACCTATAGTATCCACTATTACCGTATCAAATGGTTTAGTCGGTGTGTTTGTCAAAGTCAATGGCATTTTTGTGTGTTTTGTAATTTTAGCCGACTGGCATTTTTGACACATTTTAACATATTTCGTAATATCACGAGTCATATTCTTCCAGAAATAATATCTTTTTATTTTATTAAGAGTTCTTGAAACACCAGAATGTCCCTCTTCTGCTGGATCATCGTGGTATCGTTTCATTATCTCTGTTATTAATTTGGCATTTTTTACGTGGATCACCTAATTAAGTAGCGCTACTTTTAATAATTTTAATAATTTATTGCCCATTTCTTTAAATTTATTAATAGAGATAAATTCGAAAATTTTCTCACTAGGTGCCACTTGTAATTTATTAATGTTTAGTTTACCGGCCACTTCTTCGAGCCTTGGGAAAAATTGTCCTAAGTCAAATTTCCCGTTAATAAACAATTCATTCATTTGTATACATGGTAATGCAGATTTGCCACGTTTAATATAAAACTTTTGTGGGGTAATCTTTAGCTTACAAAATTTTCTGACGTCAGAATTCATAATTGGTACAAATATATTGGGCTTCTCATTTTCATTTTCTTAATGCCGTTTGTTTATTGTAACTGGAGACTTTTTAAGTGACTCTTTTGCCATTGATCGTGTGTTTATTTTGTATATATTGTTATTTTCATTGTTTATTTTTTTCAAGTCATTTATGGATATACGTGATAATGCATCAGCAACATAATTATCTTTTCCCCTAAGATATTCAACTGTAAAATCATATTCCTCCAAATCAAGTCTCATTCTTGTTAACTTTGAGCTTGGATTTTTCATTGAAAACAAATAAGATAATGGTCTGTGATCGGTGCGGACTAGGAAATGTTTGCCATAAATGTATGGTCTAAAATATGTTATTGCCCAATGTATGGCAGTCAAGGTATTCAAATGCATAATTGCAATCTTCTGTCCATTCGAAATTTGCACCCTTCTTGGATAATTTTGTTAAGTGTCTCGAATATTCTGAAAATTTTTTTATAAATCTTCTATAATAGTTGCAAAAAGCGACAAATCTTTTCGCACTATCTGCATCCAATGGTGTTGGATAATTTTTTATTATGGAATATTTACTATCATCTGGAAGTATTCCTTTATCAGTACATTTATCACCAAGATAGGTTACTTCTCTCATAAAGAATGAGCATTTTCCTGGATGCAATTTCAGATTGTGTTTTCTGCATAGTTCAAAAACATCTTTTAAATTAGAAAGCATATGTTTCTCTGAACAACCTAATACAACCAAGTCATCCATATACAGGAAGGCTTGATCTGGTTTTAATCCACTAAAAGCGAGAGTCATCATTCTTTGAAAGGAGTTAGGAGCTACCTTCAGACCATAAGGTAATCTTGTAAATTGGTATGAACCATTATTGGTTGAAAATGATGTTAAATTTCTTGATTCTTTTTCTAAACCAATCTGGTGAAATCCAGACATAAGGTCTAAACAAGAAAAATATTTTGCTCTACCAAGTTGATCTAAAAGATCGTCTATTCTAGGCAAAGGGAATTTGTCCGCTATTAGTTTTTTATTTATTTGCCTATAATCGATCACAAGTCTCCACCTCTTGTTTTCAGAATTTGGTAATGATTTCTTTGGTACCAATAAGATTGGACTATTATACTCAGAATTAGAAGGTTCCACTATTTTGTCATTTATAAGTTTTTTGACTTGTTTATCTATTTCTTCCTTGTGAGTATGAGGTATTCTGTAATTTTTTATGTATACTGGAGTTGAATCTTTTACTCTTAACCTTTGTTCATAGAAATTATTAACAGTTATAGTTTCTGTTTTCAAACCAAAAATGTCACTATATTCAGAACAGATTTTTGTTAAAATTTTATCGAATTGTTTTGGAAAATTTTTCTGTAATTTTTGTAATATCAATGATTTCCTATCTTCGCCATTGCCAGATTTCTCTGTTACTATATCATAATCTGCAATCTTCTCCGTCCTTAAATTTTCATTATTTACTATTGAAATATTATCATTAGTATTTAGAATACGAATATATGCATTGTCAGATTTTACCAGAGTATTTGCTATGAATACACCTGGCATTATTTCCTGATTTGGTATTAATAACTCTTTTTCGGAAGTGGGGAGATTTGCTTTTCGTATCGTTTCTGATATAGCTGGCAAGACAATGTCATTGTTTGTTAGTGGTATTTTTATAACTTGCGAAATATTAGAAGGTCTAAGGATAAGGTAATCGTTATCGTCATTAAAATCCAATACACAATTGAATTTTTTAATGAAATCCATGCCAATGATTCCATCGCATGGTATTGGGAAATCATCAGGTACCACATGAAAAACATGAGGTATCAAAAAATTTTGATATTTTAATTCGAAGAATTTATGAGCTAGTCATTGTTTGTTAGTGGTATTTTTATAACTTGCGAAATATTAAAATCCAATACACAATTGAATTTTTTAATGAAATCCAAGTCAATGATTCCATCGCATGGTATTGGGAAATCATCAGGTACCACATGAACAACATGAGGTATCAGACAATTTTGATATTTCAATTCGAAGAATTTAGTACCCAATGAGCTAATTTTTCCTTTTCCTATTCCACTTAGTGTTGTTATTTTATTTCTAATTATTTCATTTAGTTTAAAAAATTTAATTTTAATTAAAGAAATATCTGCGCCTGTGTCTACAAGTAGAGTAATTGGTGTTTTAGTTTCGGTAATGTGAACATTTATAAAGAAGCAAAAGCTAAGGTTAAGTTTGTATACTTTTCTTTTTACTGAGTTGATCCTAGGGGAAGATTCGGGTTTTCCGAATCGCTTTCATTTTCGATTGCGTTAACGTAGTTTCTATTCCTACGGTTATTATTATTATAATTTTGTCTGTTTCTGTAGTTGTAATTATTTCTGTTATTGTTTTGATTGCTATTCTTGTCATTGTTTCGTGGATAGTTATTTCTTCCACGAAATCTATTATATCCTCCACGATAATTGTTGGAGTTTTGCATATAATGAAGTATTGCATTCTGTTGTCCAGTTGCTTCTGTACAACTATTTACGAATTTGCTTATTGCGTCATTCATAGTATTGAATTGACCTGCTTCCATTATAATTTTTACCTTATCTTTGGTGCAGTTTTTAGTTAGTGCTTTTACAGCTACTTGAGTTGAGTATTTGCTTGCTAACTCTGTTTTTAAGCCGTCATTTATGTTGTTGTTGTTGTTGTAGCAGCATGAACAATTTACAATAATCAATCTGGATGTTCTGGTGGTTCTGCATGTTGTTCAAGTCCAAGAAATTGAGCTACTTCAACAGGATGAGTCCATAAATCCATTGGACTGAGTGAAGTAGGGTTGGCTGAACAGTTAAATATGTGGAGGGTGTCATGAGGACCCTGACCACATGCTGGGCATAAGTTAAGGACGGCACGGTCTATGCGAGACCAAAAGGCATTAAGCCTGTTGCTCCATCCTGATCTAAGTTGTGCCAGAACGACTCTTGTTCCACGCGGCAGAACCTTCTCGGCGTCTGCTATCGGTGGTGGGCGACCTCCAAGTACGACATTCATACGGTATCCTGCTACCGCGGAATTGATGGCGTCTCTGTGAATGTCGTTCAAAGCTGTCATATACGAGCGGCGATCAAATGGATCCTGCACATACCTCTGTATGTTCTCCTCGTATTTCCGAAGGTCCTGTCTGACATGCCTCGGGGGAGATTCCAACTGTGTGATGTTGAAGTTTGGATGACTCCTCCGATGACATCCCAGAAGGAACTGTTGCGTCAACATGACGTTGTGTTCCTTGACCGGTAGAACCTTGGTTTCCTCGTGAAGGTGGTGTTCGGAGGTTATTTGAAGGCAGCCTGTGACGGTCCTTAAGGCTGCGTTTTGACAGCTTTGAATATTTCTCCACTGGGTATCACTCAACGAAGGTGACCACACTGGAGCAGCATAGTTGACCACTGACCGGCCAATCGTTTTGTAGGTAGCAAGCAAGGTTTCTTTGTCCATACCCCAAGTACTGCCGGCTAGTGCTTTGAGGACCTTGTTCCTATTTCGCAGTTTATGCGTGATTGCAGTGGCGTGTGCTGAGGAGGTAAAAAGGCTATCAAAAGTGACACCCAAGATTTTCGGGTGGTTCACTGTCGGAATTTGTACGCCGTCGACCATGATGCCTAAATTCAGTTTTACCTCCTTCGTCCAGGTGGTGAAGAGTGTTGCTGATGACTTCGTTGGTGATAACTGCAGGTTACGTGCAGTGAAGAAATTGTGGATTTCATTGAGATAACCATTTACCATACCGCAAAGCTCATCAACGTTGTGACCTGTTGCCAATATAGTACAGTCGTCCGCATACGAGATTATCTCTACGCCCTGTGGGGGCACTGGGAGTTTAGAGAGGTAGAAGTTAAACAGGAGCGGCGACAGGACCCCGCCCTGAGGGACTCCTTGTTTAACTCTACGGGGTTTTGAGCATTTGTCTCTAAACTCCACGAACGACTGCCTGCCACTCAGATAGTTCACTATCCATCTCTTCGTGTTGTTGGGCATTGTGGACTGCAGGATGTCCTGGAAGAGTGTGGCGTGACTGACAGTGTCGAAGGCTTTCGACAGGTCAAGTGCCACTAGGATAGTTCGTTCACAAGGCCTCTGCTGGTTTAAGCCCTGTGAGATCTGAGTGACTATGGCGGATAATGCTGTGGTGGTACTGTGCATTTTACGGAATCCATGCTGGTGACGAGCAGCTGGTAGTTGACGGGTCAGCTGGGGGAGGAGAAGAGCTTCGAGTGTCTTCGCTACAGGTGACAGGAGGGAAATCGGCCTGTACGATTGTCCCTCACTCGCGATTTTCCCAGGTTTTAGCAATGGGATCACTCGACCCATTTTCCAGACATCGGGTATTGTTAAGCTCCTCACTGACAGATTAAAAACCATTGTCAGGTACTCGACTCCCCGCTCGCCTAGGTGTTTTAGCATCAGCATGGATATCCCATCAGGTCCTATTGCCTTTGAAGGCTTAGCTGTGTTGATGGCTTCTGCAACTTCAGTTGGCGTGTAAAGTTGTGGTGTGTCCGAGACTGGAAGATCGTGTAGTTTGCGGACAATACTTCTTTTCGCCTTGTCTCTCTCGGGGTGCTCAATGAATTGTCGGCAAAAAGCTCGCGCGCACCGTTTAGGGTCGGATATGGTGGTATCTGCAAACTTAATCGCGACCCTATCATCCTTCTTAGTCGGATTGGAGAGAGACCGAACTGTGGACCACAACTTGCCAACTCCAGAACTTAAGTTGCAGTTCTTCAAATGATCCAACCATTTGTTTCGCTTGTCCTCATTTACCAACCTGCTGATATCGCGGTTCAGCTGGGCGATCCTAGGGTCGTCAGGGTTGGTACTTCGGATGTCATCACGCTCATCTGCGAGTCCCGCTGCTTCTGCTGGGAAGTGCGGTCGCACTACGGATATTCTACCAGCGGGAATGAAGCGAGCGGCTGCTGCTGTGATGGTTTCGCGAAACTTCCTCTCTGCTTTGTGTACGTTGGAGGGAATCGGTAGACCATTGAAGATGCGGTCGGTAAATTCTCTGAAGCCGTGCCAGTCTGCTTTCTTTTGGTTGATGTAAGTTCGGCATTCAGAGACGATGAAATCGTTGGGTCTATCCAGACAAACGATTATGATTTTAATTTTCGAATTTCCTGATTAATAAAATCTGCAATAATAATGTTTTTATACTTTCTACTCTATTTCAAAGGACCTTAAATTTTTTTTACTTAATTAGAACTAATTAATTTCTATTTCATAAAAATTATTTATTATATAGTATAGTTTACATTTTTTTTTCTATATATACATAAATAACTACATTTTTTTTTATTTTATGGTTAAATTTTTGTCAAATGGCGGTTAACGCCTACTGACCCTATACGTGCAAATGGATGCACAGTAGTTTTTTTTTTTAATATATAAATACATACATTTTATTTCACGCTTCTAGCAGGAAATCGATCCAGTCGAATTTTCACCACATGGCAGGATCTTCTTTTGGTTTAGGACTTCTTCTGTAGTGATCTCATTCTGTACTTTGGCCGTACAGAACCTCTAGCGGAGACTTGGCTGTCCGCCAGGAACCACAAGATTACTTTTGGGTGCTCTTTTTTTGTTTGTTAAGCACTCCAAAAGACTGGTGTAAATAAAATATTACAATTTGTAAACAATATTTTTCCTTGGGTGCTCTAATATTAAGCACACCGAAGGACAGGCAGGATCAAAAATATGCCAATATGCTTTTGGGTGCTTTTTTTATTTTCTAGCACTCCAAAAGACTGACAGGATCGCCATATAGGTGAAGAAAATCAAAAGTTATTTTATTTTTATACCACTTTGCTCGAGCTAAATTACAGCTCAGAGTTGGTAATGCAAAGTGTGTCCATTTATTAAAATTTTATTGATTATATACTAAATTAATGCTTACATTGCATTTTAACCTAAAGTGGAGAATGTAGCAGTTGGACAGAACATTGAGCGCAAGAATCACATAAAAATGAAGTAACGATTAGTACAACACACAAAGTGTTTACTGTTTTGTCGTTTCTGTAATATGATATTATTTCTTTTGCATTTCAATATTCTGTCGGTATAATTGACATATGATTTATGCTACAAGTGTCAGTTAAGAATTAATCGTACATTGTGAAATTCATATTACCCTAACTTGCGGTTAAAGTTCACGTTAACTTTTAATCGTACATTGTGAAAATGGCCGTTAACGACTTTTTGGATACTAAATCGATAGTTCGACTTTTTTACCAGTCACTAGTCAATAGTGGCTTAGTTTAAGCCAAATGTTTAAAATAAAGTCGATTTATAGAACTCTACTGGGAATATAGTGTTCCAGAACATATTTTGCCTACTTCCATTTTTTAGATATTGGATGTCAAAAATCTATTTTTTGCATTTATTTCTTTGATTATGCGTCCTACTAGTTTGGGAGTTATCGCAACATTTTTAGAGAATAACATTTTGGTTACACATAGTGTGGGCGTACCTCCAACGGTTTTCGTGATATTGGCTGTCAAAAATCAGTTTTTTGAAAATATCTCGGTTATTAGACGTACTATAAGTTTAGAAGTTAAACCAAATTTTTCGACAATAATAATTCCTACATTTTGGTTGTATATAATTTGTTAGTATGTACCACAGAATACTTTGTGGTATGTACTTCCAAAGACGAATTTATACAAAATTGTGTTAGTAATAGTGTTGACTACTTTTATTAATTTCTTTGACCAATTCTTGTTGTTGTAGAATCGACACCACCTTGTTTAAATTTTGCCATGAACAAAAAAAGCGGTAACAAGACGAAATTGTACAAGGTGGAGTCTGTTTACTTTTACAGCAACAACATTGAGTTGCTGTAGAATGGACACCATCAAGGCGTCATGTACAATTTTATAATATTTATGAACATGTTCTTATTCTGAATGAAAAAAGTTTGGGAAAAAATGTCATGTTCGATTCATAATATTTATTAAAAAATTCATTCCAATTATAAATTTCAAAAAAAAACTTTTCAAATAAAAAATATAATAATTTAATATGTGACCGATCGTGTTTAAAAAACTTGGTGTATCTTTGAAAACAAGTATTAAATACGTATGTCAGAACATGGTATTCGATTTTCAAATAATACAAATGATTTTTAAAAATTAATTTGCATACATATGTATACAAAATAAAATTTGAAGAATACTGATACAAGATAGGAGTTCGAACAAATAAACTAAGTATGAGGGATGTAGCCAAGACCCTTCTCTATCACGTCCCGTTTTCCAAATTTTGGAAAAAAAAATGTCGTCTGAGCGATTTTTCAAAACAGTTTTTTGAAAAATTAAATGACAAGTATGGGAAAATACAGGAAAAAACCAAGTATGGGGGAATATAGCCGAGACCATCCCCTATCACGCCCCGTTTTCCAAATTTTGGCACAAACAACCATTTTTACCCTATATGTCCCCAAATAGTTTGAGTGATTATTCAAAAAACAGTTTTTTGAAAAAATTTGTTCGAACGCCTATCCGTACAGGAAAAAACCAAGTATGGGGAATGTAGCCAAGACCATGCGCTATCACGCCCCGTTTTCCAAATTTTGGCACAAACAACCATTTTTGCCCTATATGTCCCCAAATAGTTTGATTGATTTTTCAAAAAACTGTTTTTTGACAATTTTTTTCGAACACCTATCCGTACAGGAAAAAATCAAGTATGAGTAAATGTAGCCAAGAGCATGCCCTATCACGGCCCGTTTTCCAAATTTTGACACAAATAACCATTTTTGCCCTATATGTCCCCAAATAGTTTGAGTGATTTTTCAAAAATTTGTTCGAACGCCTATCCGTACAGGAAAAAACCAAGTATGTAGCCAAGACCATGCGCTATCACGCCCCGTTTTCCAAATTTTGGCACAAACAACCATTTTTGCCCTATATGTCCCCAAATAGTTTGAGTGATTTTTCAAAAAACAGTTTTTTGAAAAATTTGTTCGAACGCCTATCCGTACAGGAAAAAACCAAATATGAGGGAATATAGCCAAGACCTTCCTCTATCACTCCCTGTCGATGATGGCAATCATGTTTGATATGTTACTTGTAATAAGGTGGCATCTTTGTTTGTTCGAAATGTTTCAGCTATTTATGTTTCAGAAAAAGGGGAAAATACTTACGGTCACTTTTATATTAAAGTTATGATTTTATATAAAATTAAATTAAAGGCGGAGTTTAATATATTGGAATTAACCATTTTTAAAGAAGTTAGTTGTTACAAAGTGTTATGATTGTACGTTGGTACAATTATAATTAAAACAATTTATTAATTCTATTAACGATGTTTATTAATCAAGGTAAAATAAAGAACTAACATAACAAAAAGGAGAACAAAATATATCGTTTAATTCAAAAAGTCTGGGGTTGCCAGATTATTAATTATGATTTTTGGCTGTTGCCAACATCTCCCCTTTTTCAAGATGGGGAGTAACGTCTGGGAGCGCGATGATTTCGAGTAGATTTTCGGGGTTCCAAATTTTGGACAACACCGTAAAGATTGTCACGCTCCTGGTTACGATACGGTTCGACTTCAGCTGGTACCTCCGGAATCATTGTCGATGTTTCAGTATCGTCTTCAGTGTATGTATCAACCGTCTCTGCCGTATTTAATTCCCCGTATGAATCAGGCAATGATAATTCATTCGAAAATCGCTCGCGTAACTGATTTACGTGAGATCTAATAAGTGTATTCCGTCTTCGTGTGGATAAAAGTACATTGTAGATTACGTCCCCAACTCGTTCTATTATCTCGCCGGATGTCCATGACATTTTATTCTTATTGAAGACCCGTGCATAAACCTTATCGCCTGGCTTAAAACAACGTATCTTCGCTCCATGTTTCGTATTGTAAGCTTGTTCCATAACAGTGTTTCGCTTCCCAACTGATGCTGGTGATGGCTTTAGAAGGTCCAAAGGTATTTGAAGGCGTCGACCAATAAAACATTCCGAAGGACTTTTACCATTCGGTGCATTTGGGTTGGGAGTTGCCCTGTATTGTGATAGAAAATATAATAAGTTGACCTTGTCGTCTGGGAAGTCATCACAATATGATTTTTCAAGCGCCCTCTTTATCGTATCCACGAACCGCTCTGCCTGACCGTTGGATTGGGGATGATACGGTGGTGTGCATATGTGATGAATTCCTCTCTCTTCGCAAAAATATTTGAAAGTTGTGCTGACGAACTGAGTTCCGTTATCAGACACGATGACTTTTGGTTGACCATAGCGACTGATGAATTCATGAACATGATTCGTAATTTCCTTTGATGAAATTGTAGAGACCTGTGCAACCTCTGGCCACTTAGAAAAAGCATCTACCAAAATAAAATAGTATTTACCACGCAATGGTCCTGCAATATCGATGTGTACGCGATCCAGAACCTCATCTGGTGTCGGCCATGAACTAAGTAAGGCCTTTGTTGGAGATTTTGCAGACATTGCACAATTTCTACACTGCTTAACATAATCAGCAATTTCGGCATCGATTCTTGGCCAATAAACGAACGACCTAGCGAGACCCTTCATACGTTCAACGCCTTGATGACCCTTGTGAAGTTGTCTTAAAATTCGTTTGCGAAATACCTGTGGAATTACCACTCGGTCGCCAGACATAATACAATTGTCAACAATAGACAAAGATTCTCTACGGTTATAGAAAGGTTCAGTATCCGTTGATATCATTCTCCGGGAGCCAGGCCACCCATCTCGTATAAATTCCATTATCTTCTGTAGCGTAGCATCCTTGTTTGTAGCGATACGAACCATTTTCTGTGTTACTGGTATGTGTTTAATGTTGTCTTGCAGTACAAATTGTATATCATCCTCCGTTTGTACAACCGCTACCACAAAATCTTCGTCTTGGTGTTGATTGTTAATGAGGCGAGAAAGCATGTCTACATTTCCGAATTCCTTGGTGTTAACATATTGAATTTCGAAATTATAACTCATCAGGATAAGGGCCCATCTTTGCAAACGATTTGCAGTGTGCGTAGGTATACCCTTTTTAGAGCCGAAAATAGAAAGTAGAGGTTTATGGTCCGTCAATAACGTAAAAGTACGCCCATAAATCATACGATGAAATTTCGTACATCCATAAACCAAAGCCAATGCTTCCTTTTCTATCTGGCTATACCTTTGTTCCGTTGACGTCAGTGCCCTTGAAACATGATAAATAGCCTTTTGTGTTCCATCTGGCATCTTGTGGAAAATTTGTGCTCCAATACCGACCGTAGATGCGTCCGCAGCAACAAAAATAGGAAGTTTGGTATCGTAGTGTGTCAACAAAAGGTTGGATTGTAGTAATCTTTTAAATTCATGGAATGATGACTCGCATTCCTTCGTCCATTCCCACTTTGCCTCATTCTTCAATAGATCATCCAGAGGTTGACGGATGTCCCGCATACAATTTATAAACTTACCATAATAATTAATGGCACCTAAGAATGATCGAAGTTCAGACACATTGTTTGGGCGTGGCATATTTCTAATTGATTCAACCTTGGAAGGATCCGGGTGAATGCCCTTGCTGTCTATCACATGTCCAAGATACTTTATTGATGATTCCAAAATTTCACATTTTTCCCAGCGAATTGTAAGGCCGTGTTCCTTAAAACGTTTTATTACCTCCCTTACCTTGATTGCGTTTTCATGTGCCGTGGTTGAGGCAATTATAACATCGTCCAAAAATGCAAAAACACCATCAAGTCCTGCTAGGATAGTGTCCATAGCCTTTTGGAACGCTCCGGGTGCTGATGTTACCCCTGGAGGCAATCGATTAAAAATGTAGAGCCCCTTGTGTGTGTTGATTGTCAGTAGCTGTTTTGAATTTTCATCGACTTCAAATTGAAGGTACGCATCAGAAAGGTCTATTTTACTAAAATATTTACAATTTGCCATCTTCGCAAAAATTTCGTCCGCATGTGGTAAGGGATAAAAATTTGGTTCCATACACTGATTCAATCCGGTTGAGTAATCTCCGCATATACGTATTTTGTTGCTCGGCTTACGTACAACAACTATTGGTGCAGCCCAATCAGAATGTGTTATAGGTGTGATTATACCGTCCGTTTCCAATCTATTAAGTTCGACTTCAACCAATTGAAGTGTCGCGTAAGGCACCGGCCTTTTTGGTCTAAATACCGGTATTGAATTCGGTTTGACGTGTAATGTTAATTTAATTTGTGTGCAATGTCCGGTTCTGTCCTGAAGTACTTCAGGAAAATGTTGCCTAATATCATTAAAAATAACCTCCTTATGACCAGTTGCCGATATTGCATTACAAATAAAATTCAAATGTTCATTCCAATAATTGAACTTATCGATTAAATCGGTACCAAACACATTTAAATTTTCCAGTTCTGTAACGTACAATGTTGCAATCTGACTTTGATCGTTGTGATGTACTTCCGTTACAAACTCACCAATTATAGGTATTAAATTATTAGAAGCGTCTGAAGCATTCTGTTTACATCTCTGCAATTCTGGTTTGCCTATAATAATCCAATTTGCTTTCGAAATTATCGTTATATCAGCTGCTGTGTCTAATTGAAGTTTCATCTGTTTCTGTGCAATGCTGATTGTTACAAATTTGCGTCGTTCTACATGATTGTGAATTGCCTTTACAATGTGCGGCTGTATTAGTGTAGCAGTAACAACATTTGTACGCAGTTCACTGTTGTTGTTGTATTTTCCCTTTTTATGTTGTGATTGCTTATACGATGCATGATGCTTTTTGTCGTGTTTCTGTGTATTATGTCCCCGAAAACACCTACAATAACCGTCCTTGTGACCTATCTTACCGCATTCTGTGCATTCGTGTTGTGTATAGGAACAATCTTTGACATAATGCATTGATCCACATTGCCAGCAAGGACGTGTTGGGCCATCATTATTATCTTCACCAGAAACGTCTTTAGTGCGTACGTTGTTTCTGGTTTGTTGATCTTTAAATTTCCTGTAAGATACAGCATTAACCTGTGGTGTATGTGTCTCCACCAGATTTACGTCGTTTTTAAGTACCATCATACGTTGCACTTCGGTAGTCAATCCCTCTAACGTAATGTCAGTGGTCCTATCCAGCATGGATATAAGTTTACTACGAACCTCCATGTAATCATGTGATTGTAATCCAACTATAAACATAAGACATTTAAATTGTTGCGAGGTCATTTGATTACTCTGGAAACGTTCACATAACTTATTCACTCTACCGGCATACGTAATGAAGTCCTCATTTTCATCCTTCACATTTTTAAGACAATTATATCGTACGTTGAAAAGCGACTCTTGTCGATCAAACAATGTGGAAAGTGTAGTAAGTGTCTCATTGAATTTGAGATCATGTGGTTTCCTAGGTAATAAAAAATCTGCATATTTTCCGTACACTTGCTGGTTTAATTTTCGTAGAATTAGCCGAACCTTCGATGCGTCGTCAAGTGATTTGGCGTCTTCCAAGAAAAGTGCTTCGTGACGGCTGTACCAGTTTGAAAAATACAATTCCGAATCTGGATCATGACAAAACTCATTGACACTTTTGGACAATACATCCATCAATTGTTCCTGCCCCGTACTGGGAACTGTCTGTGAAGTGTCTGCCAACGATGATGTCCGTATCATACTAGCAAGTGATTCGATCAGACTCTGCTGACGCGATGCGGCCTCATTTTGTTGCACCAACAGTTTGGTCATGACACTTTCCAGTGTATTATTCATTCCCGAGATTCACGTGAGTTCCTTTTTTAAAAAAAATAATCCTCGTCGCCACTGTTATGATTGTACGTTGGTACAATTATAATTAAAACAATTTATTAATTCTATTAACGATGTTTATTAATCAAGGTAAAATAAAGAACTAACATAACAAAAAGGAGAACAAAATATATCGTTTAATTCAAAAAGTCTGGGGTTGCCAGATTATTAATTATGATTGTTGGCTGTTGCCAACACAAAGCAACCATTTCTAAAGTCAGTTTTGTCACGTAATTGTTAAAGTTAACTTGTCCTCGTTTATATTTTGCCTAGAGATCGACCGAGTAAGTTTTATGTATAACCTTAAGATATATTATAAATAATAATTTATTAATTTTAGAGAATAAACTGAGCCTTTGCCAACATCATATTGTTTGTTTATTCTTGTCGAACCTTGTTTTAAACGAGTGACAACTTTATTCTTCGTCAAAATAATTTGCCTTTTGCCTCATGTCGGATTCTGCTCCAATTAGAAAAAGTAATAGAGAAACAAAAGGAGTGCCACCAGCCCGTTTTATAATGTAATCGCAAAATGAAGCCAACAATTTGCATACTCCAAAGAGTGTAGCTGCCCCAAATACACAAACTGGTACACCTAGACAGCTTGATAGGTTAGGTTAGGTTCCATGGGTAGCCACTCTTCAAGCAGCTCACTTGGGTCCATTCAAAACTGATCCCATTGTGATACCCAGGGGGTAAACATCTTGGTATTAATTATACGTCCGTTGTTTCCAGGCTAAACCAACCAGATTCTCTGATGAAAGAGTAGATTCGTCTACTTCTAGATTCGTCGTGTGACACCGTCTCATCCTCTTCTTCCGTAGGCCCAATCTCCTAGCATGTGTCCCAATTATACAGTGTCCTGTAATGAAGGAGACAATTAGCCTTATTTGCTCACGACGAAATTCCATAAGTAGATTCGTCCTGCTGGCATCATATACGGGCCAAGTAGACCTCGTTGTAACACAGGAAGACTCATTGGTCCACCTGCTTTGTGCAGATTCATATAGTGTCCGCTGAACAGCCATCTTGCATATAGCAAGGGAAATACCAGAAAAGGGGTCGATCTCATCATCATCCATCATCGCCCCCATTTTGGCCAGTTCGTCAGCTATACAATTACCCTGATTACCATCGTGGCCAGGGACCCATATAAGCGTTATCCTAGAATGTCTCGCTATCTCATTAAGGGATACCCGGCATTCCTCGGTTAACCTAGATGTCGTAAAGACACCCGCTATTCCGTTAACGGCAGCCTTGCTATCGGTAAATATACATATATCACCAGATATTTGATAAAACCTCAGCCAGTTGGATGCACGTTTAATGGCCGTAATTTCCGCCTGAAGAGCCGTACAAAAGTTAGGTAGCCTGAAATAGGATTTAATCCCATAGTTCTCAATAAAGAAACCACCACCGACCCTATTGCCCCTCTTTGAGCCATCAGTAAATACCCTTATGACATCATCAGGGGGTAAGAGTCCGCGCTGCCATGAATCCCTATTCGGGATCTTAATATGGAAATGCATATCGAAAAATGGTTTTGCGATGCAGTAATCGACATTACTATGTAAGTACCCATAGTAGTTTAGTATCTTAGAGTGCCCATGATCTTTACCATACCACGAACATCCAGCATTTAGTCTCACAGCAGAGTTGAGAGCCATTTGTATCACCATCAAATCAACTGGTAACCAGTTCAGGATAGTAAAAAGTGCCTTAGAGGGGGTAGTCCTTATAGCGCCTGTAATCAGTATCGCAATAGTCCTGAGAACTCGTTCCACAGCCTTACGGTGAGTAGCATTATCCAGGGCGTGCCACCACACCAACACTCCATAGAACAAGATGGGTTTAACAACTGCTTTGAAGATCCAACTGATACCCTTCGGCATAATACCCCAGTTTGTACCAATTGCCTTCTTACAGGAGTAGATGGCTACATAAGCCTTGTTAATCCTGTTTTGAATATTCAAATTCCAGAACAATCTTTTATCTAGAATGATGCCAAGATACTTCGCATTATCTCTAATCTCAAGACTGATTCCATTCAGTCTAGGTGGTCTGAAGTCATCGATCTTATACCTCCTAGTGAAGAGAACCAGTTCCGTTTTTTGTGGGTTCACACTAAGTCCACTTGAAATACTCCACTCACTCAGTGTACTTAATGCTGATTCCATACAACTAGATATTGTATCCAGAAATTTACCAGATATAAAAACTGCAACATCGTCAGCATATGCGACTGTCTTGATCCTTCTGTTGTCCATCCTGATCAACAGGGAATTCATAGCCAAATTCCACAGAAGTGGTGATAAAACACCCCCCTGCGGGGTTCCACGATTGGCCACTTTTAAAACACTTACACCACCTAAAGTAGCACAAATGACTCTATAACCGAGTATCTTTTCGACTAGTCGGCGAACACATAGATCAATTCCCAGTTCATCCATCGCAGATAGGATGGCATCGGGCCTGACATTATTAAAAGCTCCTTCAATATCGAGAAAGGCAACACGTGAATACTCCTTATGTATTAGCGACTCCTCAATGGAGCCAACTAGCGAATGTAGAGCTGTTTCCACAGATCTGCCTTTGGTGTAGGCATGTTGGGATTTAGAGATGAGTTCCGACGGAATGGTCATTCTCAGATATACGTCAATCACCCTTTCTAGGGTTTTCAGCAGGAAGGATGCAAGACTAATTGGCCTATAATCCTTTGGTTTAGTGTGAGTCGCCTTACCACCTTTAGGAATGAAGACTACTCTGCATCTCGTCCACCATGTGGGGATATAGGTCCATCTAATACACGCTGTGTATATGCTAATGAGCCATGGTACAACTATTTCTTCGTTCTTTTGAAGATAATGCCATCCGGCCCAGGAGATTTAAACGGGTCGAAACTTTTGATTGCCCATTGGATTCTATCCCTGTTTATCGGAACAGAGTTATCACCCGGGGCAACAGAATCGGCAGCCCCATTCATAGTCTCATCATCGACTGGAAGGCAACCTGGAAAATGAGTATCTAATAGGACCTCAAGTGTTTCCTTACTATTCAGAGTCCATCTACCACAGGGTTTCTGGATATAGCTTGGTACAACCGGTGAAGTTGATAGAATTTTACGTAATCGGTTAGTCTCAGAGGATCCTTCCACGCCGCTACAGAAGTCCATCCAGGCTTTCCTTTTCGCATTCCTCGTAAGGTTCTTAAAGTGGTTCACTGAGGACTTATATTCCGGCCAGTTACCCAGCCTCTTTGCCTCGTTGAACAATTTACGACACGCCCTTCTTGCGTGTGCAATCTCAGGGTTCCACCAGGGTGGCTTATTCCTACCCCTGCAGATATTCGGCTTACAGGCCAAATTAGTAGCTGATTGGAACGCTTCTGTAAGTGCCTCAACTGCTACCTCAATATCGTCCCTATTTTCAATAGTGGGCGGGTTTGGTAGAGACCGAGAGAGTACATCACTCTGCAACTCCCAATTGGTCTTCCTCCTATTTAGAATGGTATTATCACTCCTATAAGTTACACTGATATTGAAATCAATATATAGATGATCAGAAAAAGAGCAGTCGTCGGAGACAGCCCAATTGTTAATCATACTGTGGTGCTCAGCACTCACAAGTGTTAAGTCTAGTACCTCACTTCTGTTTGAAACAATGAAGGTAGGTTCTGAACCTCTATTAACTACTTCCAAACTACTATTAAGTATGAAACTGAAAAGACTCTCACCTCTTGTGTTGGTGTCGCTGCTACCCCATACAATGTGGTGTTAGCGTCAGCACAGATAACCAAAGGTATCCTGGACTCATTCGCCTTTTTCACAGCACTACGGATATCATCGTTTGGTGGATGCTACCCGTGGTCATGCGCCATGTAGCTGGATATCAGCCATAACAAACAGCCTTCATTAGTTTCCCATGAGACTGCTACTGTATCTTCATTACTGTAATCAGACAGAATGAAGATTTTCAAAGAGCTTTTAGCCATTATACAGGATCTAATTTTACCTGCGCCTTTAGCGAAGTAGAGCTTATAGCCCTTCAGACATAGTCCACAGATACGGTCCTGATGGACCCAAGGTTCCTGGACCATGACTAGCTCCTCCCCGTTCTGAGCAATTCGGAGGAGCAATGCAGCTGATGCTGCTTTAGAGTGGTGAAGGTTTATCTGTGTCACCCTCACCATGCTCCATTTTTACAATAGTGACGTCGCACAATGGTTGAAGAGTGGCCGAAATTCATTTTTTTCATGTTCGCCGATTTGGATAATTTGTTTGGTAATTTTTTGTCAGATATCAGAATATTATGATTCCGTAATATTAGGCTGATATATTTATTATTTGTTTGGACAGACACGATCGAAGTTAATATATGTTCGCTTGTTTGAAATGGCATGCAAATTTACTGTATATTCAATCATTTCCATAGATGAGATTTGCATTAAAAAAAGTTTGAAAAAGTGCCATATAAAAAATTTCGTAGAACAAAATATAAACAACATCAAAATTTCAATGTTCATCAACTTCAGTGGACTGCATCTTTTTAGCGCTGTGGAGCGCTGTTTAACGAAAGATGTCAAATTACAGCTTGAAGTCTCAGATAAAAGTTAAAAAAAATTCAGCTGCTCCTACCTGCTCCTTTCCAAAAAAAACAGTAAAAACTATAAAGTGATATAGTGATAAAGTAACAAAACATGCATTTTCGTTCATGCATGTTGTTGTTGCCATAATTCTTTAGTTGTAGGAAGGAGAAATGTATCTCCTTTCCTGGGTGTTTTGTTATTTTATTATTTTTTATACTTAAATTATTAAGTAAACCCTAGCCAGTCGATAAGCTTCAAAATAAATCAATAAAATAATACACTATTAACGGTATTTTAAGAAGTAAATGAGAGTTGAGTGATAACATGAGTTATTACGAAAGTAAAAGAATGAGACAAAGATAAATAAAAGATCATTGAGCATCAATTGTATATATGTAAACAATAATAATAAAACAATGAGAGTAATGAGTGACAAATAATATAATTATTGAGAAACAATATGCAAATGAGTTAACTATTTGAAAAGAGATCGAATTTACAGTCAAACATAATTGAATAAATGCACTGATAATAAAATAAATTGAATTTAGCAAAAGTTTAAAAATAGTAATTTTATAATATAATGTAATAGGTATACAAACTAGTCAATAGTGTTAACTGTTATATATTTCATTGTTGAAAAAAGCATAAGCTTCAATTGAAGTTTTTGTTGTTAATGATACTGTTTGATAACAACAATAGAAGATCAAGCTCGATTATATGCGATAGAGTATTAGGTGCTGTGTTATCATTAATTTTTTATGTTGTTGCATGTAATAACAACTACACATTATGTCTTGCTCTCTTTATTGTACTAAATCTTTTCCGTTAGAGCTTAATAAGTAATATATTAAATACCAACAATAATATACAGTTTCTGATTTTTTGTAATTTCTGCATTTGGGTAAAAAAATTTAATATTATTGATATGCTAATTTACATTGGCAAGTGCAGTGATATGAGGTGTGTTATTAAGTGATTTCAAGATTTTATTAATTATGGAAAATTTAACTATTTCTTATTTAAATATTTGCGAAATATTGATTGATACCAACAGTGATATTGATGTTACTGTCGAAGTCATTGCAAATAGTAATGAAGAAATGACTGCTGAGGATGTTGAAGTCTTTACTAGATTTTTGAAAAAAGACTTTTTAACAAAGTTCAAAGATAGATGGCAAAAAGTAAGACGCATAAAATCCAGATTTCTTGACCTTAATGAAAATTGGCTGAACAATGTTTACAAAGTGTGCAAATATACCGCAAACAATGAAGCACCAAGCTGTTCAAATATGGTTAAACGTGGACGTCCAGTAAAAGCCTTCGAGGATTGCCAACCGCGAACAAAGAGGACAAAGGTAAACGATTTTTGTAAAAATACCTCAATGGAGTTGATGTCGTCTGCCGCAAAAAAAGGTGAGTGTTTAAACAAATGCATTAAGGGGTTCACCCCGGATACTTGATGCTTCTTGGGCTGATACTTGATGCTTCGTTGTCAAAGCATCAATATGAGGTTTTGCGCAGTTCAGCTAGAGAAATTGGATTCGACATTTACCCACCCTACCATCAGGTACTGGAAGCAAAAAAAAAATGCTATCCTTCAAATGTTCAGGTGCAAGAAAGTTGTAGCAAGGTTGGTCTACAAGAGTTATTAGATCATACAGTAACCAGGATTTTGATGACAAAATCCGAGAATGAGGTGACAGAACTCCCCAACGAACTGCAAATGTTCTCAAAATGGGGCTGTGATGGAAGTTCGGGACACAGTGAATACCATCAAAAATTCACAGATCCAAATGACTCCGATAAATATATGTTCTTAACGTCATTTGTTCCATTGACCATCACAGAGCGTAATAATATGTCAACAATGTGCTGGAGAAATACAGAGCCGTCATCAACTAGATTTTGCCGACCGTTAAAATTTTAATTTATACAAGAAACAGCTGATGTTATAAATTCTGAGGTCAGTCGTGTTAATGACGAAATAGCAAATTTAAGAAATACTGTCGTTGAATTGCATAGCAGAAACTTGAATATTTCTCACACATTGAAATTAACAATGATTGATGGGAAAGTAGCTACTACGATTTCTGGAAGCTCATCTATGGCGGTTTGCTTCATATGTGGAGCAAAGCCCACAGAAATGAATAGTTTAGATGCGGTGATTTTGAGAAAATGTTCGGAAGACACAATTGCATTTGGTATTTCTCCCTTGCATGCGAGAATCAAATTTATGGAGTGCATTTTGCACATTTCTTACCGTCTAAGTTTCAAAAAATGGAGAACAGATAGTTGCACAAAAATTGAAATGGCGGCAAATAAAGCTCAAATTCAGAAGAGATTAAAGTTGACGCTGGGCATAAATGTGGACGCAGTGAAGCAATACCTATTGGCAGAATAGCAGAAGCTATTCTGCCAATAGGTATGTCTGTATCTAAAATCCCTTATTCAATGATTTCATTTGAATTTTTTTACATTTTAATTGATTATTTGTATCAGGTATGCTATCCGAGGAAGCTCAGGAAGCGAAAAATAAAGACTATAGAGCCTATAGATTACACCATTCGCGAAGAATTGGACGTGTAGCCACTAATGAAGATGTAATGCATAATCTTTTATTGTCTTCAGACCCATTCATAAATAGATTTCGCTCAAAGCTGAAAATCAAAAAATTGGAGTACGATAATGATGTTAAAAAATTATTAAAAGACTATGCTTAAATTACTTATTCATGTTTTTTCTATGGGAGGTGGGCGTAAAAGTGGGCGGATCAGGTATATATTTTCAGGAGCCCATTCTACAATTATAATATTTATTTTTTGAGAAAATTGAGTTGATGCATTAAAAATCAAGGGAGTTATGAAACTTTTTCAATACAAGTTGTATGGGAAGTGGGCGTAAAAGTGGGCGGATATTTTTCAAATTTCACACAAATGATTCTGAGTGTTTAAAAATGCTATGTGCCAAAAATCAATGCCGTAGGTCAAAATTTAATTTTCACTTTGATGGGAGGTGGGCGTAAAAGTGGGCGGATCATTTTGATTTTTCAAATTTTTCTTGATTCAAACAAAAAATGCCTATGTGCCAAGTTTCATTGTCCTTGGACAACTGCTTCTATTTTTAGCCGCTCGTTGTATGAACTTCAACCAATGTGCGTCGGCGTCCTCCTGGTCAGAATTCAGGAGGGCGTCCTCGTCCACCACCTCATCCATCCGTTCAAAGAATGTACCAACTAGTTCGGAGACTGAGTTGGTATCTTCAGTGTCGGCTGGATCAGTGGCGTCATTGCAATCCATGCCCTCTTCCGAGAGCATGGGCTTTACATAACCTGAGGATGTATCGCCTTTGTTGTCGCTACGATAGACACGCAGGATGATCGTAACAAATCCATAGTAGACCTTCCCTTGTGCCTTCCTTAGCGGCCCCAAAGAGTCCTTATTCAGGACAACGATCGGTTTCCTTGAAGAGCCCTCAGCGTCCGTAACCTTAACAACTTTCCAGTCTTGAGTTGGAAGCTGTGGGTTACAGCACTGAAGGATCTCCAAGATCTCCTCCGGGCTAGATGGCTCAGCTGGTATTTTAGCTATGGATCTAGGCTTTCGGGGTATCTCACTCACAGATACCACCTCAAGCCTAGACCCCGGCCAAACCTCACCCAGTGATGCGACGGCAGTCTTTAGTAGCAACGCTGAGCGTTCATCTACACAAGACATAAGTTTTACGTGACCCTGGTACCAACCAGCGTCATCGCATTGTGGAGGGGTGCCTGGGTTCTCTTTGAGAACTTTCCAAAACACCCCTACCAGTTTTTGCTTCACCATATCCCAATTCAATTGAGATATGGATCCGTCATTCGCACTCCGGTCGATAACCGCCCTGACAAGACTGTCTTTGACAATCTCGCTAAAGGACTTAGCTAACGACCTTTGTGCCGTTTAGGTCCCGGTTGCTGGCTCTTGGTCGCTGTATCCTCCTCTGAACGTTGCCGTTTAGGCCCCGCTGGTAATTCAGCAGAAGGAGGAGCGGTCTTGAGACCAGCAATATAGGCTTTCGCCCAGGAAAGCGAAGCTTTTTGCTCCTTAGTGAGATCCTCGACTTTTTTTGAGCCAAGTGCCTCAACAAAGTGGTAAGCGGAACGCCTGGTGGTAGCAGCCCTTCTAGCAGGGTTTTTATGCCTGGGGTTAATTTCAGAGCCGGGATTGGCCAGGGGTGATGCGTCTTCAGGACAGGAGGATTCCTTCACAAGACCTGAGCGCACAGTTGGCATATGGGAAGCATCCGTGAGGGGCGACTTAGTCGCTTCCCCCTTAGAGGCACCCGAAACAGGGGGTTTAGCCGCCTTGACGACTTGGGCTTTCGCGGCTTTGGAGGTACTTGGAGAGAAGTCCAGAGGTACCTCGCCGCTTAGGTCACTACCACCTATTGCCTTAGATTTTTTACAATCAGCCAATCTGGGTATGCCAGATTGACCTCTTGCGACACCAGTAGCATGCAGACTAGTCTGGCCCGGTGTGATCACCTGACTAGCCTGAGTTGCAGTAGCATTCGACTCACCACAACCCGAAACCATCGCTGTGGGAGTAGGGTCCCCGGAGATTATGAAGCCCCCGACCGGGTACATGGGGCATGACTTATCCTCTTCCATGTGTCCTGATGGACAATTAATTGCATTTTATACCTGCTGCCAGGTGTTGAGATAACTGCCGCCCCATTGGAGAAACAGACGCAGACCACCAGCCGCCCAATATGGGAAACAGACGCTGGTGGATTTCGGACGGACATTAAAGAGTCCTTACGGACCAGCCGGACTATCCACCTTAACCACCCCTCTCAATGAGGGGAAAATGGTTCGATGGAAATAGCATCTGATAGCCGCCCCAGAGCAGAACAGACGCTATCAGACAAAGGGAGGGTAGTTCTTAGTATCATGCTCAACGCGTGCCCTTCTGGAATGGAAGACCCTGCCAGAGACAGCCAACTCAAGTTAAACTGTCCCCTCCAGCATGGCCAACGCGAATCATCGCACTTAAGCCTCTACATCGCGTCAAGATGACTACCCATCGTAGAGGAAAAACAGCTTGATAGTGTTAGACAAACACTATGTCAACAATGTGCTGGAGAAATACAGAGCCGTCATCAACTAGATTTTGCCGACCGTTAAAATTTTAATTTATACAAGAAACAGCTGATGTTATAAATTCTGAGGTCAGTCGTGTTAATGACGAAATAGCAAATTTAAGAAATACTGTCGTTGAATTGCATAGCAGAAACTTGAATATTTCTCACACATTGAAATTAACAATGATTGATGGGAAAGTAGCTACTACGATTTCTGGAAGCTCATCTATGGCGGTTTGCTTCATATGTGGAGCAAAGCCCACAGAAATGAATAGTTTAGATGCGGTGATTTTGAGAAAATGTTCGGAAGACACAATTGCATTTGGTATTTCTCCCTTGCATGCGAGAATCAAATTTATGGAGTGCATTTTGCACATTTCTTACCGTCTAAGTTTCAAAAAATGGAGAACAGATAGTTGCACAAAAATTGAAATGGCGGCAAATAAAGCTCAAATTCAGAAGAGATTAAAGTTGACGCTGGGCATAAATGTGGACGCAGTGAAGCAATACCTATTGGCAGAATAGCAGAAGCTATTCTGCCAATAGGTATGTCTGTATCTAAAATCCCTTATTCAATGATTTCATTTGAATTTTTTTACATTTTAATTGATTATTTGTATCAGGTATGCTATCCGAGGAAGCTCAGGAAGCGAAAAATAAAGACTATAGAGCCTATAGATTACACCATTCGCGAAGAATTGGACGTGTAGCCACTAATGAAGATGTAATGCATAATCTTTTATTGTCTTCAGACCCATTCATAAATAGATTTCGCTCAAAGCTGAAAATCAAAAAATTGGAGTACGATAATGATGTTAAAAAATTATTAAAAGACTATGCTTAAATTACTTATTCATGTTTTTTCTATGGGAGGTGGGCGTAAAAGTGGGCGGATCAGGTATATATTTTCAGGAGCCCATTCTACAATTATAATATTTATTTTTTGAGAAAATTGAGTTGATGCATTAAAAATCAAGGGAGTTATGAAACTTTTTCAATACAAGTTGTATGGGAAGTGGGCGTAAAAGTGGGCGGATATTTTTCAAATTTCACACAAATGATTCTGAGTGTTTAAAAATGCTATGTGCCAAAAATCAATGCCGTAGGTCAAAATTTAATTTTCACTTTGATGGGAGGTGGGCGTAAAAGTGGGCGGATCATTTTGATTTTTCAAATTTTTCTTGATTCAAACAAAAAATGCCTATGTGCCAAGTTTCATTGTCCTTGGACAACTGCTTCTATTTTTAGCCGCTCGTTGTATGAACTTCAACCAATGTGCGTCGGCGTCCTCCTGGTCAGAATTCAGGAGGGCGTCCTCGTCCACCACCTCATCCATCCGTTCAAAGAATGTACCAACTAGTTCGGAGACTGAGTTGGTATCTTCAGTGTCGGCTGGATCAGTGGCGTCATTGCAATCCATGCCCTCTTCCGAGAGCATGGGCTTTACATAACCTGAGGATGTATCGCCTTTGTTGTCGCTACGATAGACACGCAGGATGATCGTAACAAATCCATAGTAGACCTTCCCTTGTGCCTTCCTTAGCGGCCCCAAAGAGTCCTTATTCAGGACAACGATCGGTTTCCTTGAAGAGCCCTCAGCGTCCGTAACCTTAACAACTTTCCAGTCTTGAGTTGGAAGCTGTGGGTTACAGCACTGAAGGATCTCCAAGATCTCCTCCGGGCTAGATGGCTCAGCTGGTATTTTAGCTATGGATCTAGGCTTTCGGGGTATCTCACTCACAGATACCACCTCAAGCCTAGACCCCGGCCAAACCTCACCCAGTGATGCGACGGCAGTCTTTAGTAGCAACGCTGAGCGTTCATCTACACAAGACATAAGTTTTACGTGACCCTGGTACCAACCAGCGTCATCGCATTGTGGAGGGGTGCCTGGGTTCTCTTTGAGAACTTTCCAAAACACCCCTACCAGTTTTTGCTTCACCATATCCCAATTCAATTGAGATATGGATCCGTCATTCGCACTCCGGTCGATAACCGCCCTGACAAGACTGTCTTTGACAATCTCGCTAAAGGACTTAGCTAACGACCTTTGTGCCGTTTAGGTCCCGGTTGCTGGCTCTTGGTCGCTGTATCCTCCTCTGAACGTTGCCGTTTAGGCCCCGCTGGTAATTCAGCAGAAGGAGGAGCGGTCTTGAGACCAGCAATATAGGCTTTCGCCCAGGAAAGCGAAGCTTTTTGCTCCTTAGTGAGATCCTCGACTTTTTTTGAGCCAAGTGCCTCAACAAAGTGGTAAGCGGAACGCCTGGTGGTAGCAGCCCTTCTAGCAGGGTTTTTATGCCTGGGGTTAATTTCAGAGCCGGGATTGGCCAGGGGTGATGCGTCTTCAGGACAGGAGGATTCCTTCACAAGACCTGAGCGCACAGTTGGCATATGGGAAGCATCCGTGAGGGGCGACTTAGTCGCTTCCCCCTTAGAGGCACCCGAAACAGGGGGTTTAGCCGCCTTGACGACTTGGGCTTTCGCGGCTTTGGAGGTACTTGGAGAGAAGTCCAGAGGTACCTCGCCGCTTAGGTCACTACCACCTATTGCCTTAGATTTTTTACAATCAGCCAATCTGGGTATGCCAGATTGACCTCTTGCGACACCAGTAGCATGCAGACTAGTCTGGCCCGGTGTGATCACCTGACTAGCCTGAGTTGCAGTAGCATTCGACTCACCACAACCCGAAACCATCGCTGTGGGAGTAGGGTCCCCGGAGATTATGAAGCCCCCGACCGGGTACATGGGGCATGACTTATCCTCTTCCATGTGTCCTGATGGACAATTAATTGCATTTTATACCTGCTGCCAGGTGTTGAGATAACTGCCGCCCCATTGGAGAAACAGACGCAGACCACCAGCCGCCCAATATGGGAAACAGACGCTGGTGGATTTCGGACGGACATTAAAGAGTCCTTACGGACCAGCCGGACTATCCACCTTAACCACCCCTCTCAATGAGGGGAAAATGGTTCGATGGAAATAGCATCTGATAGCCGCCCCAGAGCAGAACAGACGCTATCAGACAAAGGGAGGGTAGTTCTTAGTATCATGCTCAACGCGTGCCCTTCTGGAATGGAAGACCCTGCCAGAGACAGCCAACTCAAGTTAAACTGTCCCCTCCAGCATGGCCAACGCGAATCATCGCACTTAAGCCTCTACATCGCGTCAAGATGACTACCCATCGTAGAGGAAAAACAGCTTGATAGTGTTAGACAAACACATGAAGTTGTACAAAATGAAGCCAACAATTCACAGACGCCAAAAAATACTACCCCATCTAACGTCCAAATAGGATCGTGTAAGAAAGCGGCAGATACTTCAAAGCAAATCTCTGAAATGCAGAGAGAGTTTCAACGCCAAATGACGTCTCTCCAAAATCTTATTATCGCCAACAATAATCAGACAAAAGCTACAGTTGGAGAATTAAGGCAAGAAATTCAAACCATCGCCAAAGCAGTACCGCCGACACAGACACCGACACCATTATCTGAAAATACTAATCGAAATAATGGTCAAGAAACGGGTGAGTCCTATTCTAATTTATCTTTTCACAGTCTAAACAGCCAACCTACCAAATCAAAGAAAATTTACCCCCTACCTAAATTTGAAGGCCAACCTGAAGACTGGCAAATGTTTTATGAAGATTTTATTGCTACTACTCAAGAGTTTGAATACACGGATCTTCAAAATATAATTAGAATTCGTGAAGCTCTTATCGGAACCGCTCGAGAAACTGTTGAATGTCTTCTTTCCAGTTCAAAAAACGTGAGTGCCATAATTGAAACATTAAAAGAAACATATGGACGCCCTGAGATGCTAATAAAAAGCCAGATACAAAAAGTGAGGTTATATCCGAACGTTGCTGATGGTAAATTGGACCAATTAATAGGTTTTACCAATAAAGTAAACAACATGGCTACATTTCTGAAATCAGTAGAAGGAGAACACCATTTATGTAATCCATCGTTATTAAGCGAATTAGTTTCTAAACTGTCAACCAGTAAACAAATGCAATGGGCAGAAAAATGTTTAAGTTTAAATAAGACACCCAATATTATGGACTTTAGTACGTGGCTGAATTGTATGAGAAAACTTGCTAATATGGTATCTGATTCACTACCGACTTCATTGGCAGATAGTTCCAACCAAGGTCTATTAATAAGGTCTGTGCAACTAAACAGCTGATAATTTTTTGTCCCTTTGTGTTTACATACTGTGTTTGTCAAAATTTGTTTACATTTTTAGAGCGCCATTGTATTTTTTTCAAATTTGTTTACTTTTCTAACGTTTCGTGACAAAATTGAAAACTGAAAAAATAAATTAAAAACATAAAAAAATAATAAAAAGTGTCGTGAACAAATTGAAAACGGAAAAAATAAATTAAAAACATAAAAAAATTAATATCAAATGCGTTAATGCTCTTCAATAGTTCTTTAATTACATATATCTAAAAAAATAAATGTATGTTGTTGAAAATAAAATTATATTATGTATGTTTGTTTTGGTAATGTTTTTGACAAGTTCAGTATAGTTTTACACAAACAAAATGCCTGTTTTTCTTTTTGTTTTTGAATTGTTGTAGAGTTGCACAGACCTTATTAATAGACCTTGGTTCCAACCGTAGATCGTATAATCAACAACCGGCATCACAAAAAACAAACAAATATGCCATGCTTAGCCTCACCAAAAAACCGTGTTTTATTTGTAATGGTGAGTGTGCTGATATTAGTAATTGTGAAAAGTTTTTAAGCATGGAAGTAGACGATCGCTGGAAAATTGGTAAAGAATTACATTTATGTTTTTGTTGCTTAAAACAGAATCATCAAGCCAAACATGTATGTGGTATAAATAATTGTCCTCAAAAACATCATAACCTGCTACATAATATAAACCGTGAACTGCCATCGTGTTCATCTACTATTTCATCCGGCGTTAATTGTCATGTAGACTGCCAAGTTGATAATATTTTGTTCCAGATAATCCCAATAAAACTATACAATGACGGCAAAGAAGTCACTATTTACGCCTTTATAGATGATGGGGCCAATGCAACAATTCTGGATTGGGATATTGCCAATCAGCTAAACCTACACGGCACACCAGATACCCTAAAGCTACAATGGTTAAATGGTCGCTCTTCATGTGAATCCACCGAAATTGTCAATGTTCTTGTAAGTGCTGTTGACGATAATATAAACAAGTATGAAATGAGAAAAATTTATTTGTCAAAAAATTTAGAATTGCCAACTCAATCGATTGTTAAAAACCAGCTGATTGCTAATTATCCTCATTTGGCAAATATACCAGTTAACGAATACATTTCTAGAAGACCGAAAATGATAATAAGTATTGCCCACGCATTTTTAACAGTTCCCAATGAAGTTATAGAAAATCCATCGAATTATGGTCCGATCGTTATAAAGTGTAAATTGGGATTGATTATTTACGGTCCAGTGAAAAATTGTGAATCAAAAATCAATCAAGTATTTTATACAAAGGCGGTGAAATATATAACTGCCGATGAAGAAATGAAAGATATGATGTATAATTACTTTGAGATTGAGTCTTGTGGTGTGAAAAGTAATACAAAAACAATTTTGTCAAGTGAACATAAGAGAGCATTAGACATAATGAACGCAACAATAAAATTCATTGGTGATCGTTATGAATGTGGTTTATTATGGAAAACTAATGATGTATCATTTCCGCCGAGTTATGAAATGGCCCGTAAAAGATTAGAATTAGCAGAAAATAAGTTAAAAAGGATCATGTATACGCTAAGAAATACTGTGCCAAAATTGAAGATCTGTTTAAAAAGGGATATGCCAGGCGGTTAAGTAAGGCAGAGCAAACAATTACACCAAAAACCTTTTATTTACCTCATTTTGCCGTTGAAAACCCAAACAAAGATGATATTCGTGTGGTTTTTGACGCTGCATCCAAAGTCAAGGGAATCTCTTTAAATGATGCGCTCCTTTCTGGCCCTGATTTAAACAATTCACTTATTTCCGTATTGTTTAAATTTAGAGAAGCACCGGTAGCGGTTTGCGGTGATATACGCGAAATGTTTCTTCAAGTGGCAATAAGCAATGATGACATCAATTCTCAAAGATTCTTGTGGAGAGGTTTAGATTTTAATGATCCCGTACAGCACTGTGTCATGACAAGAATGATTTTTGGCGCCGAAAAATTCTAATGCAAACACTGTGGAAATACGATTTAGACTGGGATGATGAAATACCGGATAATATAAATGGTAGGTGGGTTGCTTGGCTGTGTGAAATAAAAAAGGTAAAGGACTATAAAATATCTCGTTGCCATTTTAATAATTTTCGTAATACTATTAATGAGTTACATTTATTTAGCGATGCTAGCGAAGAGGCCATGGCTGTTGTCGGTTATTGGCGAATAAAAACAACTGCTGGATATAAAATTTCATTTGTTTGTGGTAAAACTAATTGTGCACCGACGAGATATCATTCAATACCGAAATTGGAGCTTCAAGCTGCTGTTGTTGCTGTTCGACTTCAAAACCAAATAATACATAATTATTGTGTTAAACCTGATCGTGTGCAATTCTGGACAGATTCTCATACAGTAATGAGGTGGATCAAATCTGATTCAAGAAAGTATAAACAGTACGTAGCGAACCGTGTTGGAGAAATATTAGAAACTACGACAGTGGATAATTGGCGGTGGTTACCAGGTGTTGAAAATCCTGCGGATGAGGCGAAGCGGGCAAAACCAAAATATGAACTTGATAGTCGGTGGAAGAATGGTCCAGAATTTTTGTACCTTCCAGAAAACTTGTGGCCTTCAATGGATGATAATTCTCACCATATTGAGCCTGAATTGGAACTTCGCACTAAATATGTCTTAACGTCTGTGGTATGCTCGCCTTTATTTGATTTTAATAGATATTCCAATTTTCGTAGATTAAAAAGAGCAATGGCTTGGATTATGAGATTCATTAGTCATGCAAAGATATCATCAAATGATAAAGGTAGAATCAAAGGGGAGTTATCAGCTAAAGAAGAAGATCAAGCTGAAAAGATTTTGTGTCGTATGGTACAGCAATCAGCATTTCATTCTGAATATACATGTCTCCAAATGAACAAACCTATCGATGTTCGTAGTAATTTGAAAACATTGTGTCCTTATTTAGATGATTTTGGGTTACTTCGTGTTCATGGTCGTATCGATAATGCACCCTTTGCTTCTATGGACGCGAAGAGGCCACGCATATTGCCAAAACAACATCGTTTCACTGAACTGCTAGTTTTGTGGTATCATCATCGCTTCAACCACATCAATGACAATACGGTAATAAACGAAATAAGACAGAAGTATTGGATCCCATCAATCAGAGTTGTAATAAATAAAGTTCAAACAAGATGTTGTTTATGTAAAATTCGTAAAGCAAAGCCTAGTCAACCAATAATGGGCCCACTACCAATTGACCGAGTCACACCGTTTTTGCGACCCTTTTCATATACGGGTCTTGACTATTTTGGACCGGTAGAGGTTACTATTAGACTCCAAAGGGAAAAAAGATGGATTGCGCTATTCACTTGTCTAACGGTCAGAGCAGTGCATCTCGAAATTGCAACAAACCTCTCTAGTGACGCTTGTTTAATGTGTATAAGGAATTTTGCTAATCGCCGCGGTGTACCGATTCAAATAAGGAGTGATAATGGGACGAATTTTGTGGGCCTCCAGAGAGAATTGCATGGTGAGAAACATTTTTGGGACCATGACGTCATTACTGCTGGCCTTGCTCCACTTGGTATAAGATGGAAATTTAATACGCCATATGACCCATCCGCAGGTGGAGCATGGGAAAGATTGGTTCAATCAGTAAAACGAGCTCTGTACGCAATGTTGAGAGAACACGCCCCACGCTTAGAAATATATATATATAGTCTGTTGGTAGAGACCGAAAATATGGTAAATTCAAGGCCACTTACTCATATTCCGATAACACCGGACGAGCCCGAGCCGTTGACACCAAATCATTTTATACTTGGATGTACCAGTTCAACTCAAACTCCTGCAGAATAAGAACATCGTATTTGCGCATCAAGAAAACAGTGGCGTATACTGCAAAATCTAAAGAATGGAGTGTGGAAACGTTGGGTGAAAGAATATCTTCCAGAACTTACACGTCGTTCTAAGTGGTTTGCTGCATCCAGCCCTTTATGTCCCGGAAGCCTTGTGTTAATTTGTGATGTGAATGAACCCCGTTCCAAATGGAAGAGAGGAAGAGTTTTAAGATTAATAATCGGTAAAGATGGAGTTGCCAGATCTGCAGATGTTCGTACATCCACAGGTGTTTTAAGCAGACCGGTCAACAAGATAGCTGTATTAGATGTATCGAATGGCTATAGTGAATCTCAGCCCATGGAGTCGATTCACGGGGGTGGGGATGTCGATGATGGCAATCATGTTTGATATGTTACTTGTAGTAAGGTGGCATCTTTCACGTAATTGTTAAAGTTAACTTGTCCTCGTTTATATTTTGCCTAGAGATCGACCGAGTAAGTTTTATGTATAACCTTAAGATATATTATCTATATATATAAAAGAGTAACGTTACTGACTGACTGACTGATTCATCATCGCACAGCCCAAACGGCTGAAGCTAGAATCACGAAATTTTAACTGTGGATTCCTCCCTCCCCAAAACGATCCAATAAGAAGGGATTTTTGGAAATTCGAACGTTTAGGGTGTAAAAAAGGGTAAAAACGGGTAAATTCGGTAACCTTATATCTTCAAAACTAATAAAGATACAAAAAAACTTAAAATAGCATGTTACTCCATTTCAAAAATAAGCTGACAGGTGTTTCGTACTTTTTGGAAATTCGAAAATTTTAGGGGAGAAAACGGGTAAAAACTGTATTTTGGTACTTTTTTTGCACCCTATGTATCTTTTAAACTAATAAACATAGAAACAAATTTTAAATCGTATTCTTTAACTAACAAAAAATAAAAAATATAAGTTTGGTACTTTTTGGAAATTCGAACATTTAAGGGATAAAAATTGTGTTAATTTTTGGTACTTTTTCATAAAATATGTTTTTCTATAATATGACATAGACATACGAATATTTTATTATGAAATTTATTTTATTACATAAATTTATTTGAATGAAATTGTACCACCTCAATGGGGATAAAAAAGGTACCAAAAAGGGGATAAAATCGGGAAAATACATTATATTTGAAATTAAGCCAATTTTGATAATTTTTTTAACGTTGGTTCCTGGATTCATACAAAAATTAACTAACAGGGTGTTATTTGGAACTCGAGTACCAAGGTGTATATTGGGCCAAATCAGGGTAAACAGTTTGGTACTTTTTTTAAAACATATTTATTCTTGGGCACATTAACACAGATTTTAATATTTTGATACATGCCTATAGCATAAACAATTTTGGCAAAATGGAATATTTTTAAATTTCAAACTTGAGGGGTGTTCAAGTAAGAAAAGGGAAATTGGTACTTTTCTCCTAATGGTACTTTTTTAACATTTTAAATTATTTCAGTTATCGAGATTAAAGTTAGCTGATATGTATTTGAGTGAAGTTAGTGTTAGGAATAGGGGATAATATTTAGGTACCAAAATGTGTGAACTGTACTATAGGTACTTTTTTGTTCTTCTAATGGTACTTTTTTGAAATTTCTATAATAATGGACTTAGAAACATGAAATTAAACATATATGGTCCTAAGTGAGTGAGAATTCTAGGGGGAGACTTTTTGGTACTTTTTCTTTATTGGAATGGTACTTTTTGTAATTTCTTCACCAATGAACCTAGAAACATGAAATAAAGCTTATATATAAACCGAGTGAGTGGGAAACCACAAGTGTGGGTTTTTTGGTACTTTTTCTATATTCTAATGGTACTTTTTTGAATTTTGTATAACTATGGACTTAGAAACATGAAATTAAGCATATATGATCCTAAGTAAGTGATAATTCTAGGGGGAGACTTTTTGGTACTTTTTCTTTATTCGATTGGTACTTTTTGTAATTTCTTCACCAATGAACCTAGAAACAGGAAATAAAGCTTATATGGAACCGAGTGAGTGGGAAACCACAAGTGTGGGTTTTTTGGTACTTTTTCTATATTCTAATGGTACTTTTTGAATTTTCTGTAATAATGGACATAGAAATATGAAGTTAAGCATATATGGTCCTAAGTGAGTGAGAATTCTAGGGGGAGACTTTTTAGTACTTTTTGTTTATTCTAATAGTACTTTTTTGAATTTTCTATAACAATGAACTTAGAAACATGAAATTAAGCATATATGGTCCTAAGTAAGTGAGAATTCTATGGGGAGACTTTGTGGTACTTTTTCTTTATTCGATTGGTACTTTTTGTAATTTCTTCACCAATGAACCTAGAAACATGAAATAAAGCTTATATGGAACCGAGTGAGTGGGAAACTACAAGTGGGTGCTTTTTGGTACTTTTTCTATATTCTAATGGTACTTTTTGAATTTTCTATAATATAATGGACCTAGAAATATGAAATTAAGCATATATGGTCCTAAGTGAGTGAGAATTCTAAGGGGTGACTTTTTGGTACTTTTTCTTTATTCGAATGGTACTTTTTTTAATTTCTTCACCAATGAACGTAGAATCATGAAATAAAGCTTATATGAACCCGAGTGACTGGAAAACCATAAGTGTATACTTTTTAGTACTTTTTCTATATTATAATGGTACTTTTTTGAATTTTCTATAACAATGGACTTAGAAACACGAAATTAAACATATATGGTCCTAAGTGAGTTAGAATTCTAGGGGAGACTTTTTGGTACTTTTTCTTTATTCGAATGGTACTTTTTGTAATTTCTTCACCAATGAACCTAAAGCCATGAAATTAAGCTTATATGGACCCGAGTGAGTGGGAAACCACAAGTGGGGGATTTTTGGTACTTTTTATATATTCTAATGGTACTTTTTTGAATTTCCTATAATAATGCTGATGTTTGCTGTTGTTCTACGTAGTAATATTGACTATTCCCTTCGGCTTATCTTTGACTGGACTACATACAATTTCTTAACTATTAACGCTTTAAAAACAAAAGCGATTATTTTTAGTCCTTTCGATAGATTTAATGTTAATCTGGATATTTTTATTGGTGGTGTGCGGATTGAATTTGTTGAACAAATAAAATTTTTGGGAATTATGTTGGATAGAAAACTGAATTTTGCTGCTCATATCGGTATTACTGTTTCCAGGGTATTGCAGACTTTACGTAAAATATTTTCTACTAATGTATATTACCCTCAACATATTAGATATAAGTTGGCATATTCCCTTTTAATGTCTCAAGTCACATATGGACTTGAGGTTGTATCAGGTACTAATTCTACTGATCTATATAAAATAAATCGTATTGTTAATACCATTGTTCGTTTTGTATACAATGTAGGTCGAAGGGATCATATATCCATTTATGTTAAACAATTTTTAAAATGCACTTTCTCTGATTTTGTTATACTTCGGTGCATGATTGCTTTTCATAAGATAATTAGAACTGGAAGTCCATTACCGTTGTTTAATAAATTTACTTTTAGTAGATCGACTAGAAGTCCCCAAATTTTGGTGCCTAGAATTAATAATTCTTTCTATGAGAAATCATTTATAATTCGAATTGCTCGTTGTTGGAACTACTTACCAATTGAGCTGCGTATTTTCTCACATTCCAATAATGTTTTCCGAATTAAACTTTTGAATTTTTTTGCAAACTATGGAGCTGTTTAAATGTATATTTATGTACAAGCTTAATTTTTAATTTAAGTTATTTTTCTTACATTAAGTACAATTTTCAGTGCTGCTATTGATTTGGGCCTTTTGTTTGTTTTTTTTCTTTAATTATTGTTACTTTTTTCAAATTCTTTTTAATTTTTACATTACGGTTGGGGAACCGTTATATATAAGAAAATTCAGATTAATAAGTTATTTGTATTATTTATATTTAACACCTTGTTAATTTTTTTCCTATGCTTAGGTATTATTGCTAAGTAATATGTAATTTTGGCCTTGAAGGCTTTGTATTACTTGAATGAATAAAATAAATAAAATAAATAATGGACCTAGAGTTTCTAAAAAATCGAAGAATTTCAAAACCGCGGTTTCGGTTTTAAAAAATTAAAAACCGATCGGTTTCGGTTTTGTGATAATTTATTAAATCTTAAGTATTATAGAAACAAAATTAGTTGATAATATAGGATATGATATACAAATCTAAAATTCAAACTTGACGGGTTATGGTTTAGTGAATGCGAATTTAAAAGTGATAATCAATGGTACTATTTCCTTATTGCAATGGTACTTTTTGAATATTTTATAATAATAAACCTAAAAATTTAAAATTAGGAACACATTTTGCATTTTCTATAATAATGGACCCAGAAATATGAAATTAGACATTTTCAATTAGATTCACAAAGTGAGACTTGACTATTTACTATTTCTTTCTTCTAATTAGGGTGGCGAAGCGCACCGGGTCAGCTAGTAAATAATAATTTATTAATTTTAGAGAATAAACTGAGCCTTTGCCAACATCATATTGTTTGTTTATTCTTGTCGAACCTTGTTTTAAACGAGTGACACTCCCCGTTTACCAAATTTTGGCACAAATAACCATTTTTGCCCTATATGTCCCCAAATAGTTTGAGTGATTTTTCAAAAAACAGTTTTTTGAAAAAGTATGGGGGAATGTAGCCGAGACCATGCCCTATCACGCCCCGTTTTCCAAATGTTGGTACAAATAACCATTTTTGCCCATATGTCCCCAAATAGTATGAGTGATTTTTCAAAAAACAGTTTTTTGAAAAATTTGTTCGAACGCCTATCCGTACAGGAAAAAACCTGGTATCGGGAATGTAGCCAAGACCTTCCTCTATCACGCCCCGTTTTCCAAATTTTGGCACAAATAAACATTATTAACCAATAGGCCAAAAAGTCGTTTGAGTGATTTTTAAAAAAATAGTTTTTTGAAAAATTTGTTCGAACGCCTATCCGTACAGGAAAAAACTTGGTATGGGGGAATGTAGTCAAGACCATCCCCTATCACAGCCCGTTTTCCAAATTTTGGCACAAATAACCATTTTTGCCCTAAATGTCCCCAAATACTTTGAGTGATTTTTCAAAAAACTGTTTTTTGAAAAATTTGTGAACACCTATCCGTACAGGAAAAAACCTGTTATGGGGGAATGTAGCCAAGACCTTCCTCTATCACGCCCCGTTTTCCAAATTTTGGCACAAGGCCCCATTTTTAAACAAGTGGTTTGAGTGATTTTTTTGTATAAACGTTATTATTTGCTTTTGAAGCATACATAACATGAGTGTTTTTTAACATAAAATTTTTTTTTAATTTATAAATTAAAAATGTAATTCATTTTATTTTTTATTATCATTTTAAATAAATTTTTAAATAAATTAAAAATTTAGTTAAAGTGACTGTAAAGTTTGTTAGAAAATGAATAAAAGTTTGTTAGAGGCCGAAAATCCTCTCCCATGCACAAAAATGAAGAAGAATGGGCATTCAATGTTGATTGATAGTTTATATAAATTAAATAGTAAATTCGTGTATTTAAACTTGGCAGCACTGAAAATTCAGTTTGTAAAGCAGAAACCACTCAATTCTCTGCTTCAAATTATTCTCAGAGAGTATTTTTTATTTACTCTTCAAAATGAGTGAATACAAAAAAGTTTGTTCAAAAAGTTTATTTTCACGGGTATAAGAGCATTTACAAAATGCTACAAAAACAACGATTAGTCTTAACAAATGCCAAAAAAACAAAATGAAAAATTTAACAAATAAGTATTTAAACTTTATATAGTGTAGATAATTGAATAGTGCGGGCTTTACTTATTTATGTAAACAATAAATATTTTGTTAATAAGCTTAGAATATGTAGATATTTAAATATAAAAACTAGCTTTGACAGTTGTTAGAACCAAAAAGCGAAAAAAAAATTATCAGCTGTTTGACTGACTCCACCTTGTATAAATTCGCCTTGACCAAGAGTATAGGGCACAGATTATTACAGATAAGAGACCATTGACAGCTGTCAAACAAGTAATTTCGAACCGTATGGTTTTGTTTACATTTTTTTTAACATTTTTTCCAATTCCGCCATTAAGGCAGATCTTAGAGCTAGAGAAAAAATAAAATGTAGTAAAAAATCGATGAGTGTGTGAGACGAGATATAGAAAGATAAATTTATATGTTTGTCCCTCTTTTAAATCTACCGTTGTTTATTATACATTTTCTTTTGTTAAATAAAGTAGACTCAGTAGAACAGCTGACTATTTTTTTACTTTGGTCTGAACTGTCAATTCACTTGTGGTTGTTGTGGCGAAAAATACAACAAGCCCAAAAGCAAAAACAACAGGCAACTTTGACAGCTCAGACCTTAAACCAAAAACAAAATTGCTTGTGGTTTTTGTAAATGTTGTATTTGTTGTAGTACTGTCGCTACCAAGGTGCATTTAAGAAGGTGCCATCGACAGCACAGCTGATTATAGAAATAGCACGCACAAATGTCAAACTACATATATAAAAAATATCCGCCCGTACGCCCGTATGTCAAACTCTATATATAAAAAATAAATGAATTCGCCTGTATTTATTTCAATTCGCCACTGCTGTCACCTTGTTAAATACGCCTTGGTCGCTACTTTATTAATTTACTTTGTATGAATCGTGTATGTTATTTGGAGGCTTTGGAAAGTTGATTTCAACCAGTGATGCCAAGTGTAGGGATTTTTCCCTTTTTGTAGGGATTTTTTCTCAAAATTTCACATGTAGGGAAAAAGGGAAAAAATTTTTACTTTTGTCGAATTGTAGGGATTTTTTGCGATGGCAATTTTTTGCAATGGCAATTTATATTATGTATTTTCCAAATATAAAATTTGTTTAAGCATACATTAGAAATTTGTAAATCTGGTATAATATGAAATAAGTAATAATGTCATCACCGCTTTCAAACTACATACATATATAGTGATTATCTCAAGGCGTATTAACTCACTCACGCACTCACCTTGTTAATACGCCTTGGATTCTCCTTTTTACGTTATTTGACATTTCCTTAAAGAACTAGCTACAAGAGTAGATACTACAATAAATTTTCTTTTGAAGTAACATACATACGTACTCCATCTTCACAGGTCTCATCGATTTTAATAAGTAAGTTTTTAGGAAATAAATGTCATTATAAATTAAAACAACAAATTTTAGAAAAAATTTCCGAGAAAAATTTGGTTGAGCAACCAGAAGCTAATGGGATGGCTGGAGCCGGTCAAAGGTGACGACTTTAAATGCAAGTCTTGTGTGCTATACCCAAATGCACCAAAAAATCTTTCAAAAACAAAAACCCGAACAATGGATTCTCTTTTTGGCAAGCAAGTCCTGGAAAAACCAATGATGTGGCCAATTTCAAAATCCGATTAAACCGTTTTTTTGATTGAACACAACTTAGCTGTTCAAAAAAGAAAAAAGTAGTGTAGGGAAAAATGTAGGGAAAATCGAAAGTGAGTGTAGGGAAAAAAAGGATTTTTTTTTCATTAGCGTAGGGATTTCTGAAAAAATCTCCTGGCATCACTGATTTCAACATACAGACGGACATGGTTATATAGACTCCGCTATCTGTAACGATCCAGAATATGTATATTTTGTAGAGTCGCAAATGAAAAATGTAGAAATTACAAACGGAATGACAAACTTATATATACTCTTGCCACTCATGGTGAGGGCTATAAAAACAAAAACCGCGTTCAAAAGATCTTTAATGTCTGTTTAAAAAAAAATGGTTCCCGTGACTCATAAGCCAAAGGCCTTCAGATTTTTTATAACTTATATTTATTTATATGTACACTTTACCTTGTGGAATAGATGGTAAACAAAACTAATAACGTAGTAGAAAAATAAATGCCCGTTTTGTAATTCAAAATATTTTGTTTTCATTTATCTCCCAAGTGTGATGATACGTAAGAAAATCATGCACATGTTGATACGTTTTTTGGAATTATGGATATACAGGCCTGTTCTGAAATCCACGTGATTTGTGCCTATTCTGTAAATATCACATTTTAGTATTTTTCGGTGTGATTTTAAATATCCGAAATCACAAGGAAACATTGTTCAAACAAATATTGTTGCCATGTAGCTTTATTGTTTTAATTTTCATAAAAAACTATTAAATTGTTGCCTGTTTTCAATATAACTTAAGAAAAAAAATTTGTTTGGATTTTCAGTAGTTAGTTATTTTATATTTTTCGTCAAATGAATTATATTTTTTACTCTGGCAAGCAGCTTTGTATTGTCCATCAACTAAATCAGAAATAAAAAATCACAAAAAACTAACTTTTTACAGCAGGTGTCTTTAAAAATTTGTATTTTTTATGGTTTTCGTTAATAAACAGTCCAATTATGAATAAAAAATTCCGCGGGAGTTTGTTCCCCGGGAGTTTTTTCTCATTGAAATTGAATAGGAAAAATGAGAAAAGGGAAAAAACTCCCGCGGAATTTTTATTCATAATTGGTCTGAAAATAAATAATTTTACTACATAAATGATTAAAGAACACATCAAATTATCCATTTAAACAATTTATTAAAAATTTCCCAGCAAAGTGTTTACAAAAATAAGCAAGTGATTTGAAATCGACAGCCACTTAGCTGAACGTTTTAAAATCACAAAATTATGTGCATAGAACACCTTTTATGTGGTATCAAACCACTTTTATAAAATGTGATTTGCAGAACATACCTGATAAAATCGTTATTTTTGGACACAGCCAAATAAGCATTTTTACTGGAATTCACATTGAAAGCAAGTGTTATTCAAGCCTTGAATTATAGTCAAGCAAGTGAATTACAGTTGTATTACACTTTATTTCAATAGCATTCTCCAGTCAAAAAGAAACATAAATTCAAGCCATGTTTTTTGTTTGAAAAATATTTAATTTTTCAAATATTTATCAAGTTTAAAACTTAATTACATTTGCATTCAAGACAGAAGTCTAAAAAGTTGTAGAGGCATGTAGTTTTACCTAATGAATCAGAATCAATCAAAAACACGATTTTGATTTTGGATTTTCGACGACGATTTAAACAAATTTAAAATATTAATATCCTTAGGAGTTGTAACGTTAGGCACCTTTATAATTCCTTTAATAACAATAACAAAGTTTTTCTTAACAAAAACACAGAGTTTCTTAACTAACAGGCCTGTCACAGAATTCCATTCCGATCGAAAGTGGAATTAATTCCGTAGTTTGCTTCTTCAGAAAAAGTAAATCGAAAATTTCTTTCTGAATGAAACCACATTCAGTTCTCAAAGTGGAATTGATATTTCTTTGTAATTATTTGTTTTTCTAAAATTCTTAAACAATTTCTGTACCAAAGACTTTACTTTTATTTTAATATAAAAAACGATGTCAAATTAAAATCAGAAATACAGAATTACAAATATTTTTGGAATTAATAAATTACACGGAATCTAAAGAACCTAAAACGAAATCGATCGGAAAAATAAAAGAATCATGCCATTTCGAATACTCTGTATCCCTGAGTGAGCTTTCTGCATAGAATGAAAAGTTTAATATACATAAGTATTTTCAGCTTCCTCATTTTCTTCATGATCCTAAAAAGAAGGCAACTGTTTAAAAAACTTTATGAAAAAAAATTACCCACACAAACCTTTTCTTGTTGATATATTTCTCTATCTGCTCTACCGTAGAGGCGGAATAGTTTCAACAGGTACTGCAACATTTGGTCGAGCGTTGTCATCAAAGTAAATTAATAAAGTAGCGACAGTACTACAACAAATACAACATTTACAAAAACCACAAGCAATTTTGTTTTTGGTTTAAGGTCTGAGCTGTCAAAGTTGCCTGTTGTTGTTTTTGCTTTTGGGCTTGTTGTATTTTTCGCCACAACAACCACAAGTAAATTGACAGTTCAGACCAAAGTAAAAAAAAATAGTCAGCTGTTCTACTGAGTCTACTTTATTAATTTACTTTGGTTGTCATGATGGAATATTATGGTTTCAATTTCAAGCCCGGCTGCATATTCTGATAGTTTTTCGGCCAATGCTCGCTTCAAACGAATCATTTGCGTTCGGTATAGTTTCCCTGCGATGGTCTGGTCAGACTTCAGCAGCTCATAATGGACCCTTTTGCTCCCACCAAATACAGAGAATTACCTTGGCGCCATGGATATTTGGCTTTGTTGTCGATTCGGCTGTTTGGCCGGGCTTGACATCCATTTTTTAACGCCCGTGAACAAAACAAACTGGAGAAAACAAACCGGAAACAGCTGATTGTTTTTTGTTGCTGTAGATGTTTGTATTTGTTTTGGTGTGGTGAATATAAAAAATAAAATTTGTTATTGTAATACTTTGTTAAAATGTCAAAATGAAGTTTGTTACATATGAACAAACCGCAACATAACCTTAAAATAAACTAATCATAAAAAAATTTTAATAACTTTGATATATACAGAAAAAAAATTTGCCAAATTTATGCAAGACGATGGGCATCATATCGGGAAACAGAAATGATAAGTGGACACTCATAGCAATCGAATGGCATACTAACTTCTTTTAGAAAAACTTAAACGTAGGGGGCAGGCCCATTCAAACTTTGATGCCATGAAAAAATGTTTTAAATTGGAAAAAATATTGCTACAATTATATAAGGCCTTGGGCATCATATCTGGGAACGGGAACGATAAGTGGACACCCATAGGAATCGAATGGCATACTAAGAATGTATGGAAAAACTTGAACGTAGGGAGTACGCCCATTCAAACTTTTATGTCATAACCCTTTTTCATGAAAAATTTTAAATTAGGAAAAAAATTGCCACAATTATACAAGGCGTTGGGCATCATATCTGGGAACGGGCACGATAAGTGGACACCCGTAGGAATCTAATGGCATACAGAGAATGTTTGGAAAAACTTGATCTTGGGGGGTAGGTCCATTCAAACATTGATGTCATAAAAAAATTTTTCATGAAAAATTTAAAATTAGAAAATATATTGCCACAATTATACAAGGCATTGGGCATCATATCTGGGAACGGGCACGATAAGTGGACACCCGTAGGAATCTAATGGCATACAGAGAATGTTTGGAAAAACTTGAACTTGGGGGGTAGGTCCATTCAAACTTTGATGTCATAAACATTTTTCATGAAAAATTTAAAATTTGAAAATATATTGCCACAATTATACAAGGCGTTGGGCATCATATCTGGGAACGGGCACGATAAGTGGACACCCGTAGGAATCTAATGGCATACAGAGAATGTTTGGAAAAACTTGATCTTGGGGGGTAGGTCCATTCAAACATTGATGTCATGAAAAAATTTTTCATGAAAAATTTAAAATTAGAAAATATATTGCCACAATTATACAAGGCATTGGGCATCATATCTGGGAACGGGCACGATAAGTGGACACCCGTAGGAATCTAATGGCATACAGAGAATGTTTGGAAAAACTTGAACTTGGGGGGTAGGTCCATTCAAACTTTGATGTCATAAACATTTTTCATGAAAAATTTAAAATTTGAAAATATATTGCCACAATTATACAAGGCGTTGGGCATCATATCTGGGAACAGGCACGATAAGTGGACACCCGTAGGAATCTAATGGCATACAGAGAATGTTTCGAAAAACTTGAACTTGGGGGGTAGGTCCATTCAATCATTGATGTCATAAACATTTTTCATGAAAAATTTAAAATTAGAAAATATATTGCCACAATTATACAAGGCGTTGGGCATCATATCTGGGAACGGGCACGATAAGTGGCCAATAGGAATCTAATGGCATACAGAGAATGTTTGGAAAAACTTGAACGTGGGGGGTAGGTCCATTCAAACTTTGATGTCATAAACAAATTTTTCATGAAAAATTTAAAATTAAAAAAAAAATTGCCACAATTATACAAGGCGTTGGGCATCATATCTGGGAACGGGCACGATAAGTGGACACCCGTAGGAATCTAATGGCATACAGAGAATGTTTGGAAAAACTTGAACTTGGGGGGTAGGTCCATTCAAACATTGATGTCATGAAAAAATTTTTCATGAAAAATTTAAAATTAGAAAATATATTGCCACAATTATACAAGGCGTTGGGCATCATATCTGGGAACGGGCACGATAAGTGGACACCCGTAGGAATCTAATGGCATACAGAGAATGTTTGGAAAAACTTGAACTTGGGGGGTAGGTCCATTCAAACATTGATGTCATGAAAAAATTTTTCATGAAAAATTTAAAATTAGAAAATATATTGCCACAATTATACAAGGCGTTGGGCATCATATCTGGGAACGGGCACGATAAGTGGACACCCGTAGGAATCTAATGGCATACAGAGAATGTTTCGAAAAACTTGAACTTGGGGGGTAGGTCCATTCAAACATTGATGTCATAAACATTTTTCATAAAAAAATTTTAAATTAGAAAAAAAATGTCCACAATTATACAAGGCGTTGGGCATCATATCTGGGAACGGGCACGATAAGTGGACACCCGTAGGAATCTAATGGCATACAGAGAATGTTTGGAAAAACTTGAACGTGGGGGGTAGGTCTATTCAAACTTTGATGTCATAAACAAATTTTTCATGAAAAATTTAAAATTAAAAAAAAAATTGCCACAATTATACAAGGCGTTGGGCATCATATCTGGGAACGGGCACGATAAGTGGACACCCGTAGGAATCTAATGGCATACAGAGAATGTATGGAAAAACTTGAACTTGGGGGGTAGGTCCATTCAAACATTGATGTCATAAACATTTTTCATAAAAAAATTTTAAATTAGAAAAAAAATGTCCACAATTATACAAGGCGTTGGGCATCATATCTGGGAACGGGCACGATAAGTGGACACCCGTAGGAATCTAATGGCATACAGAGAATGTTTGGAAAAACTTGAACGTAGGGAGTAGGCCCATTCAAACTTTGATGTCATAAACATTTTTCATAAAAAATTTTAAATTACAAAAAAAATTTGCCACAATTATACAAGGCGTTGGGCATCATATCTGGGTACGGGCACGATAAGTGGACACTTGTAGGAATCGAATGGCATAATAACTTCTGTTGCATTCATTTATTAATTTGATTAATTCATTTACTAAAATTCAATCTTTTAAGAAAAATGATCAATGTGTGTTTTACAAGAAACATGAAGATAGATATGTAAAATCAAGTAAGTATTCAAGTACCAAGTACTTACATATGATTACTATTAATCTGAATACTTACTTGATTGTACATCTCTATCTTCATGTTTCTTGTAAAAGTGTCCACTTATCGTGCCCGTTCCCAGATATGATGCCCAACGCCTTGTATAATTGTGGCAATTTATTTTCTAATTTAAATTTTTTTATGAAAAATGTTTATGACATCAATGTTTGAATGGACCCACCCCCCAAGTTCAAGTTTTTCCAAACATTCTCTGTATGCCATTAGATTCCTACGGGTGTCAACTTATCGTGCCCGTTCCCAATTATACAACGTATTGTATAATTGTGGCAATTTATTTTCTAATTTAAAATTTTTTATGAAAAATGTTTATGACATCAAAGTTTGAATGGACCTACCCCCCAAGTTCAAGTTTTTCCAAACATTCTGTGTATGCCATTAGATTCCTACGGGTGTCCACTTATCGTGCCCGTTCCCAGATATGATGCCCAATGCCTTGTATAATTGTGGCAATATATTTTCTAATTTTAAATTTTTCATGACAAATTTTTTCATGACATCAATGTTTGAATGGACCTACCCCCCACGTTCAAGTGTTTCCAAACATTCTCTGTATGCCATTAGATTCCTACGGGCCACTTATCGTGCCCGTTCCCAGATATGATGCCCAACGCCTTGTATAATTGTGGCAATATATTTTCTAATTTTAAATTTTTCATGAAAAATGTTTATGACATCAATGATTGAATGGACCTACCCCCCATGTTCAAGTTTTTCGAAACATTCTCTGTATGCCATTAGATTCCTACGGGTGTCTACTTATCGTGCCCGTTCCCAGATATGATGCCCAACGCCTTGTATAATTGTGGCAATTTTTTTTCTAATTTAAAATTTTTTATGAAATATGTTTATGACATCAAAGTTTGAATGGACCTACCCCCCACGTTCAAGTTTTTCCAAACATTCTTTGTATGCCATTAGATTCCTATGAGTGTCCGCTTATCGTGCCCGTTCCCAGATATGATGCCCAACGCCTTGTATAATTGTGGCAATATATTTTCTAATTTTAAATTTTTCATGAAAAATTTGTTTATGACATCAAAGTTTGAATGGACCTATCCCCTAATTAAAAGTTTTTTAAATTGAAGTTAATATGGCATTCGATTCCTACGACAGTCTATATCCCGTTTCTGTTTCCCGGTATGATGCCCATTGTCTTATATAAATTGGGCAATTTTTTTCTAAATTAATATTTCCATAGCCCTAAACTCTACTCATGAACATCCTATTTACATTCTTATTTAACGATGTGTTACGTATGTCTTGATATAATTTTTGTAAATGCATTTAAAAATTATTATTTGTCATTGTTTGTTTTTTTAATTTAATTTAATGTTATGTTGCGGTTTGTTAAAAACTTTCAAACCAACAAACTTTTACAATAACAAATATACAGAATTTTTGTCACCACTGCGGTTTGTTAAAAACCAACAAACTTTTACAATAACAAGTAAGAGTGCTATATTCGGCTATGCCGAATCTTATATACCCTTCACCTTTGTTGTGGATGCATTATTATTTTTTATAATTAGTATATATGTATGTACATTGCCCACTTTCAGCGTACAGCATCCTAAATTTATCAAGAACACAAAAAACAACAACAACGCCAAACGAAACAGAACACCAAAAGAAAAAACAAAAACAAAATACGCAAGGCAATGAAACCAACACACATCCAAACATACGTTTAATTGTATAAAAAACAACAACAACGCCAAAAGAAACAAAACACAAAAGAAAAATAAAATACGCAAAGCATGCACATTCAAACATACGATTTGTTGATTTTTTGTCAAAAAATCCAACACACAACCAAACATACGTTTAATTGTATAAAAAACAACAACAACGCCAAAAGAAACAAAACACAAAAGAAAAACAAAATACGCAAAGCATGCACATTCAAACATACGATTTGTTGTTTTTTTGTCAAAAAAACCAACACACAACCAAACAAACGGTTAGTTGTATAAAAAACAACAACAACGCCAAAAGAAACAAAACACAAAAAAAACAAAATACGCATAGCTTGCACATCCAACCATACGTTTTGTTGTTTTTTTGTCAAAGCATGCAATACATTGTGTTTTTTGATGAAATTTTCAGAGGTTGTCTCGGATTTTTGCTCATATCTCCGTTATTTATGGACGGATTTTGCTGATTTTAAATAGCAAAATTCTCGAAAGTATGTCTGACAGAATTGTTGAAGATTTGGATCCCGGAGATATCTGGGGCCTTCAGAAAATTGATTTCAACAGACAGACAGACAGACGGACAGACAGACAGACAGACAGACAGACAGACAGACAGACAGACAGACAGACAGACAGACAGACAGACAGACAGACAGACAGACAGACGGACATGGCTTAATCGACTCCGCTATCTATAAGGATCCAGAATATATATACTTTATAGGGTCGGAAATGAAAAATGTAGAAATTACAAACGGAATGACAAACTTATATATACCCTTCTCACGAAGCTGAAGGGTATAAAAATATACAGAGTGTTATATTCACCACACAACAAATAAAGTTGTTGTGTACAACATCAACAACATACGTATAATCAGCTGTTTCCGGTTTGTTTTCTTATACTTCCAGGTTGTTTTGTTCACGCCGATCATTTTTTATCGCATGTAATGATTCGGTGCAAAAATGATTTTCTTTTATAGCAGCATCACGCATGTACAATGCTGCTGTATTTATAAGCAAATATAAACATGGCATTACTTTTAAACTAACACACCGTCTACAACAGGCATGAAATGCTAAACATTAACACTAACATGATGTTAGTGTTAGGTATAGAGACATCATGTTAGCGTTTTTCTCATGTTTTAACATGGTTGTTAAACCATATGTTTTAACAACTCTATTATAACATGAAATGACGTTTAAGCTTGACAGCAGCCATTTTGTTGCTTTTTTTTCATTTACAATTTTCATTCGACAAACAAACAAATAAATGCTGTAAAATAATGTGGAAAATTGTGTAAAAATTTATTGGCTTTGTAATTCTATAAAACAAAAAATAAATAAAATAAATAAAAATGGATGCTAACGCTGAAGAAACTTTTAAAATCATTGGATTATACGAACAGTTCCCATGTTTTATAGAATTTGCTTCGCTGACAATCAAAAAATAATGAAATATCTTAATATTGACATGAGTACGATACTCCACCATTAACATATTAATAATTTAACATGAAGTCTTAACATCATGTTTTAACAGCATTTCATGCCTGTTGTAGACGGGGTGTAAAGAAAAATATATTGCCAAATACTAGGGTTCTATAGTCGAAACAAAAAGTCGACTTTTCGACTTTTACGATTTAAAAAAATGATTTCTCGAACTTTCGACTTTTGGTAACATGAAATGTCGACTTTCCTAACATTCGACCAAGGCGAATTTAACAAGGTGACAGCAGTGGCGAATTGAAATAAATACAGGCGAATTCACTTATTTTTTATATATAGAGTTTGACATACGGACGTACGGGCGAATATTTTTTATATATGTAGTTTGACATTTGTGCGTGCTATTTCTATAATCAGCTGTGCTGCCGATGGCACCTTATTAAATGCACCTTGCATTCGACTATTTAGTTAAATCGGCTTTTTCGACTTTCCACCTTTTTTCAACTTTATCATTTCTTGTAAATTTATATTTATTGATGAGCCTTTTGTAATGTTTAGCAATCAAGGCTGTTTTTCTAATACAAACGAATACTTTGTATGGAAATTTAACATGTGTTTTGTTATTGTAACAAAAACAAAATACATGTAAAATTTCTACTAAAATCTCGAGATTGCTATAGAAAAACAGCACATAAATAATATTATCATTTTTGTTTGTAATAGTTATTTTTAAATTTATAAAATAGTAATCACATTTACATTACTAATTTGGCATGTTTATTGTCAAACACTTTCCTAAAAAATATGTTAAATGTCTTTAGTTTTTGTAGAAAAATGTTGGAAGAATTTTGTGTAGGAAGAATTATTTATTTTTGCAGACTATTATTTTATTTTCAATTAAATATTTTTTAAAAATCTAAAAACTTTAATTTTTCGATTTTTATCGACTATTCGTAAATTTTCATCAACTGTATTTCAGATATTTTATTTATTTTTATTTATTCAATTGTAATATATGTAGCCATTTGGCCAATAACATATTATATTACAAGTATTCTTATTATCTATGAGAACTTCCATACATCCTGACGACTCCTACAAATATATGTTCAATTAAAAAAAATGAGATAAGATTTTAATAACCCTAATTATCAGTATAAAGTCAAATATCATTCAAATTAAAAAAAACAATAAGGGTCCTCATGTAAACGCTTATATGCCTCGTAAACTGTGCAATCTGTGCATTTTTATACTCTCGCAAATGAACTGTCAAAAAATGTATGGAAATTCGTTTGCACAACTCGGATAAGTTTGCGCGACAATTTAGACTCGCAAACTTGAATTTATTGTGCATTTGATGAATCAGCTGCTTTTGTTTACTTTTATTAATAAGAAATATAAATCAAATAAAATATAAAAATTTTGAGCATGTGAAAATTGTGTAACTTTAGAACAGAATGATTGTATTAAATGACATTGTATATGAAAGCATTAACCAACAGCTAGAACATAAATAAAATCTTACAAACTATGTATATCACCGTTTGTTCCAAAGATTTAACTTTCATTCAACATTTTTAAAATTAAAATTTATACAATTTGAAAATTTATTTTTTAAGGCTTTTGTTGAATTTATTTTTATTTGACATTTGTATCAAATAGAGAGAAATTTAATGTATAAACTTGCACAAAATTGATAAGGTGGGTTCATGAAACACGTCGCGCAAATTTGCACAATTGAACAAATGGGAAACTTAAGCGTTTAAATGAGTACCCTTAATAAGTTTACGCTTAAAAGTAACAACTGCCATTGTAAAAGAGCGCATATTTCTAGGCAATAAATTCCAAATACGCGCAGCTTGTACAACAAATGATTGTTCATATATTGAGTTATGTATACAAGATATAATAATTTGGGGATTTCTAAGAGATCTTGAAAATGACAATTGTTGTACAATATGCGCCGGTTTTTGAAATTTTACAATTTTATAAAGATAAATTAACAATCGAAATTTAAGGTAATCATCAAAATTTAGATTCAAATAATTTTTTAGATGTGTGGAAACATGAGCCCTAAACCTAAGTCCATAAACAAATCTTACAATTTTGTGAACAATCAATTTTATCTTCTTTTTATTCGTCATATTACATATATTTATAATTGTATTTCAAAAAATAGGGGAATGTTTCCAAGATCATCCCCTACCACAGCCCGTTTTTAAAATTTTGGCACACATAACCATTTTTGCCCTATATGTCCTCAAATAGTTTGAGTAATTTTTCAAAAAACAGTTTTTCGAAAAATTTGTTCGAACGCCTTTCCGTACAGGAAAAAACCAAGTATGAGGAAATGTAGCCAAGACCTTCCTCTATCACGCCCCGTAAATTAATAAAGTAGCGACAGTACTACAACAAATACAAGATTTACAAAAACAACAAGCAATTTTGTTTTTGGTTTAAGGTCTGAGCTGTCAAAGTTGCCTGTTGTTGTTTTTGCTTTTGGGCTTGTTGTATTTTTCGCCACAACAACCACAAGTGAATTGACAGTTCAGACTGAATAAAAAAAATAGTCAGCTGTTCTACTGAGTCTACTTTATTAATTTACTTTGGTAGAAACATTTATTTCCATATACAGTAGTTTTGACTTACCTGCCTTTCACTTATGAGCATTTTGCATATAAGTGCACAAAACTTGTGTTTTGTATATTTATTTACCAAACTCCATATAAATTCGTTAATTTAAGTGCATTGTTCATACCTGCACATTTAAGATAAGTGCATAATACTTCTGGAAGCTATAACTGGTTTTCATGAAAAAATTTAATTTAGCTGCCTAATACAAAATTAAATCAAAACAAATAAGAAAAATACGATTTTGAATGAAAAAAATATGTTGTACACTTCTTAATAATTTTAAAAGTAGCTAAATTATCAATTTGACGTTATTTTAGACGGTAAAGTAAACTGTAAACGCACTTACCAGCATCAATGAGCAGGTAAGTGCATTGAGGTTAACTGCATTTTGTAACTTACCTGCCAGAGACCTGCGCCGACTAAATTTCACGGCGGCGGCGGCTGACTCCAAAAAAGGTCGGCGGCGGCGGATAGCCGGCTGTCAGCCGACTAAAGAATAACTACTAAAATTCTAAATAATTAAAAATTTGAAAAAAGTGAAATTCTGAAAATTTTATGAAATTACTAAGGAACTTTTATCAAAAACGGCGGCTATTTTCAAGCCGACTTAAGCCGAAAAAAATACGGCGGCGGCGGCTTTGAAAATTTATCGGCGGCTCGGCTCAGCCGTTCGGCGCAGGTCTCTGTTACCTGCACAAAATATCGTGCAAAGTTGATTGTGCAGGTAAGTCAAAATTACTGTATATCGCGAAATATTTTTTTCTTTTCAAAACCAAAACAGAACAAAAGTAATAATCTTATATTTAGCAGAAAAATTTAGTAATAAATACAAATTCTCATAAAAGTAAAATTTGGTATAATTTTGGGTAACATGTGGTAACATCAAAAATTTTCCCGTGGCAACAGAGACGCAAAGCATTCAAAATGTATTCTCTTTGGTTCTACATTGTTATCTTGACAGACGTGTTTTTTTCATTAAATTACATATTGTGAAAACTCCACTGATTTGAAAATTGTGTTGCAAAAATTGTAATATTTCTTCATATGTAACTTAAAATAATTTTTTTTAAAAGATTAGATTATGTAAGTGAGTACATATTTTATTTTTATTTTTTGTAGATTTTACAATGGAGGAATATGCAAGAGAACCGTGTCCATTTCGAATTGTTGATGATTGTGGTGGTGCTTTTGCAATGGGATGTATTGGTGGTGGAATATTTCAAGCAATTAAAGGTTTTCGAAATGCTCCCTCGGGAATGAATAAAAGAATAGTAAGTCTTTCAATTAAAATATATGTATCCAAGAATTTTGAGTCGTATAGGAATAGTATTTCAGACATTCAAAATGGCATAAAATTTGTAGTTTTTCTAGATTTATTTATTATTATACAATTACACTTGGCCGCATAATGCCCATAATTTCAACAAATAGATATCTATGGTGTGAAATACCCAGCTGATAGATTTACCTAAAAGGTAACTTGACATTAATATCAAATGACATTAATATCAAAACACTTTTAAAGTCCATTTTCGAGTTTTAAAAAATGACCTGTACGATTCCATAATTGATCGCAAACATCAACACCGCCCATACACTTGTTGTATTCCCTGACGATCCTAGGAGCTGGAACTTCCACATACCTTTTCTCTTTTTTTTCCCAGCGTTTCACGTGTTCAACTGGGCCACACCCGTAAGCTGAAGATGCAAGAATTACCGACTTTGAATCCTTCCACTGCATCACGACAATATTGTCTTCACTATGACAAAATTCCTCCATATCACCTCTTTTCATGTGTTTCTCATTCGTGAAATGTACGTTTTTTGCTCTATTTTATTTTTATTTTATTCACCTAAGTATAAAAACAAGGTTTAAATATTCAATAAATTTCATGTTACAATATTTTCAAATGGGCTCCCCAGCCGTGATAAAAAAAGTATAGATAAGTATGTCAAGATTTAATAGAAAAAAAGAGACAAATGAAATACGGTCCAGTTAGGGATAACGAAAACAAGAACAAGGATCTGAAAAATATTGTAAAAGTTTTACTTTGAAAACATTATTAGAGTGCGTGAAAACACGCAACTCTAATGGCAGACTATTCCAATAACCTGTGATCCTAACAACGAAAGACCTACTGAAAAAAGATTTAAATATCCTAGGGGGAACAAAGTGAGGATTCCTGTTGCGAGGAGAAAAAATAAATGCATCGCATATAACAGAAGGTCTACCAGTTTTCATAATTTTATAAAACTTTAGCAAATTACGAAACTTTACAAATTCATTAAAAGAAAGCATTTCACAGACTCGGAAATATGTTCTCTACGTCGAATGTTAAAAGCAAATCTTAACTATCGAATTAACCAAGCGCTTCAATATAGTAAGACACAAACCGATAGTCCCGGATACAACTTCAAAACAGTAAAGAATCTGTGGCATCAGAATCGCGTGTGCTAATTTTGTTCTCACATCCTTAGATAAAAATAGATTAGTACGATAAATCTTACGTAAAGAACCCCAAATTCTACCCGACACAGTGTCAATATGATTCTTGAAGGAGAGTTTAGAGTCTAGAACCACACCCAAACATTTATGATGTTCAACAAATTGTATAGAATCATTACCTAAGAACACATCTAAATTAGAAAAGAAACGGTTAGTAGGACCAAACATCATGGCTTTAGTCTTAGTTGTGTTAACCTTTAATGAATTGGCAGTCATCCAAAGTCTAATATGCTCCAAATTAGAGTTAATATCATTCTCAAAAACTTCAATGAATCTTCTATTACCTCTAAATAAAAGAAAAACATCATCTGCAAACAGAAAATATTTACAATTACTGGTTTGAATAACGTCAACAACATCATTCACATAAAGCACAAAAAGGAGAGGACCTAAAATAGATCCCTGTGGGACACCCGTGTGGAGAGGAAGTAAACTAGAAAAAACACCATTTACTACAACAAATTGCGACCTACCAACCAGATACGACATTATAAGCTGACAGGCAGACCTAGAAAACCCAAACGCATCCCTCAGCTTCAAAATCAATTTATTAAAATCAATAGAGTTAAAGGCTTTTGATAAATCCATAGAAATCAAAACACTCAACCTATCGCTATTGATATTCTCCCTGATAGAATCAGTAAGACTAAGTAGAAGTGAAGTAATACTGAGACCATATCGATAGGCATATTGTGAATCACTTATTTTAGTAGAAACCAAGTCATTCATCTGGGCCTTAATAACATTTTCAACAACCTTAGATAAAGCGGGGAGTATGGAAATGGGTCTGAGATCATCTGGACTATGTACAACTTTGACCTTAGTTATGGGAACTATACGCGCTACTTTCCAGGCAGAGGGGAAAACTGATAATGTTAAAATTGAATTTACAAAATGAAGAATCACGTGGGATATACACATCTGCTCAAAATAATAGATACACCTAATTGGAAAAAATTTAAATGGCGGTAACATTGAAAATTTCCTCGCAAGCGTTAAGAATACATCATATTATTAAAATTTCTATCTGGCAATGTTGTCAGACAAAAATCTGGCAACTATTTGCTTTCATGTTGATTTTTAAAAACGAATTTATTTGAATTACAAAAAATTATTTGCTCATAAAAATAGATACACATCAGTAATTTGTAATTTGTTTATATACAATTTTTTTTTTGTGCAATTTTTTGTTCCTATTTACGTGAAACAGTAAGTATAATTTAAATTTTAGCAACAATTTTATAAAAAATAGGACTCTTTTGAAGAAAATGGGACGAAATCATCATTGTACCGAAGATGAGAAAAAAATTGTTCAAACGATGAGAAATCAAGGAAAATCATTACGGGAAATAGCAAATAGCATAGGAAGATCTTTACATTTTGTCCAAAATGCTTTATCTAAAAAACAAAAAAGAGAAACTCGCGGTAGACCAAAGAAAACCAGTCCAGAAACAGATAGGCGGATCGTCCTTATGGTTAAAAAAGACCCTTTCATATCATCGAAAGCTATTTCTGCGGAGCTATGTAACGAAATCAGTCCACAAACAGTTCGTCGTCGTCTTTTACAAGCTAAATTGCCGGGAAGAATTGCCAGAAAAGTGCCACTAATGCGCCAAAAAAATATCAAGACAAGATTAGAATTTGCTAAAGAGCACTTACAATGGTCCGGGTGTGAAGGCGAAAAAAATGGAGAAATATTTTATGGAGCGACGAAACAAAAATAAATTTGTTTGGAAACGACTGCCAAAGAAATGTACGCCGACCAAAAGGAAAAGAATTCCACGTTAAATTTACAAAAAGACGGTAAAACATGGCGGGGGAAACATAATGGTTTGGGGTTGCTTTTCATGGAATGGTGTTGGTCCGATATTCCGAATAGAAGATACCATGAATGCTAGTGGGTATAGAGACATATTGGAAAACGTAATGCTTCCATATGCATCGGAAAATATGCCATTAATATGGACATTCCAGCAGGACAACGACCCAAAACATAGTTCAAGATTAGTTAAAAACTGGTTCTTGGAGAATAACGTACCTGTTTTAAGCTGGCCCAGCCAATCCCCTGATTTAAACCCAATAGAAAACTTGTGGAGTGAATTAAAGATAAGGCTTTCGAAGGAAGTTTTCAAAAATAAAGACGATTTATGGGAGAAAACGCAAAAAATATGGTACGAGATTCCATTGGAGAAGTGTCAGAACTTGATATCCAGTATGCCCAGAAGAGTGGAGAAAGTTTTACAAAACAAAGGTGGATATACTGGATACTAGCTTTACTTTAATAATAAACTAATTTTTTTAAGATAAAATTTATTAGCTTTTGTTTAATAAGAATTTTTAATAATGTATCTATTATTATGAGCACCAAATTTTTCGAAATTTAAGAAATTTAATTTACTTTATAATATTTATTATTAATTATGAAATATTTTGTTTTTGTTTTTTACTCTCCTTTTAACTATAAATAAAAATCGACTGAATTTTTTTTATAATTTTACAATATACCATTATTTTTTTTCGTTTTTAAAAAATAAATTTTGGTGTATCTATTATTTTGAGCAGATGTGTATATGGGAAAATCATTTTTAAAAATCAAATTGATAAACCATCAGTGCCGACAGACTTGGACTTAACTTTATTCAAAGCTTCTAACAGTTCTAACTCACCAATACAAGAAAAAGAAAATCCAACAGGGCCACCAAAAACATTAAAGTCAAAAAGGTCAGAAACAGGAATATCAGAGCCCGCAAGAAAACTATTAACTGTATTGGAGTCAAATGCCAAGTCAGTATCATCAACACCAATGCAACCGGAACTTCTAATAACCTTCCAAAAACCGGCAGAATTAATGTTACCAAAAAGCCTAGTAAAGTGTTTCCTCCTTTCCCTACGTAATATACCCTTCGCACGATTACGAAGCTTACAATAAGTTCTCCAATTTAAATCAGAGCGATTGGACTGAAATGCAGAATAAGAAAGATCACGTAAGGATCTAGCAAGTACAACATCACGGGACTCCATCCAAGGATCACCAATATTCCTCAATCTAACCCTAACAGTAGGTACATAGGATTGAAGACTATCCAAAAGGGAGGTAAGAAGTGAGCATTTCATATCAATGTCAACTGTATTATAAATCAGTGGAAAATCATATTCTCTGAGAAAGTCGAGTAGATTAACCCAGTCAGTGTTATTGTAGTCACGATATTCATAAAACTCCTGAGGGCGAACAAATTCAAATTTAAAAGAAGCAAAAATGAGTGCATGATCAGAAATGGATGGACATTGAATCTGGCCTGAGAAAGTAGCCATCGAATGAATGTTAACCAAAAATAAATCAATAAGTGAAGTAGTTCTTCTCCTAAGGTCAAAATGGGTTGGCAGTGAATTGTGAACAATTGATAAATCTGATCTAATACATAAAGAACGAAAGATTTCAGCCTTGGAAGGAACCAATACGTTACAATTGAAATCACCTACGATAATAATATTTGTTTACTTAGAAATAAGATCATAGTGTTGCTCCTCAAATGTGTGTAAATCTCCATTCGGATGATAAACAACACCAAAAAGACATCTCACATCACCAATAAGTAGTTCAATAAAAAGAGACTCACAGCCCGGAATTAAAATTTTAGAAATAACTCTATAGACTAATTTATTAGCAACATAAATTGCGACTCCACCTCCTCGACACGAAGGACGATCATTGCGACAAACCTTATAACCATGAATTCCTACCGTACGGTCAGAAATCTGATCATTAAGCCACGTCTCAGTGATCGCAAATACATCAAACAAATCACAGTCAACTATAGATTTAAGTTCATCAAGTTTAAAAGAATTCGTGTTAGGCGATAAACTGCGACAATTCAAATGACCAACTTTAAATTGATTCCTATATGGAAGTAGGACATTATTCAAGTACACATTATCACTAACTATCGGACCAAGGTTATCTCTAGAAGACATCAAAACAAAAAGATAAATCAACAGTGGGGAGCACAAAGAAGCATATAAAATTAAATATAAAAAAACTTATAATTAATGAACAATTCATAAAACAAATCATTTAAATTCAACATATTTACAGCTAATCATAATATTCGGAATATTTGATAATATATAATTAAATTTGCCATTAGCTATTAGCCAAACAAATTAACTATATTTTATCAAGAAAAAAAATGATATATAACTAAATAAACTAATAGATATAAATTATATACACTGAACAATAATATTTTTAACTAAATATGGTTAAATATATGTATACATATTCAGTGTATATAGCAAATGAGCAATAATACTGTAGTATAAAAAAAGAAACAAAAAATGAGCAACAAATTTCCAGAAAGGACATTTAGAATCATAACTAGTACTGAACTTATTAATATTGACAAATAAGTCTCCAAACTAACATAATTAGGTAAATTAAATCAGTATAGAAGCCATATTACAAATTAGAAAAGTCAAACACCAGTCACAAATGAAAAGAAATAATGATATAAGGGCAAAAATAGAAACATGTTTAAAAACTATCTTTTAACAAATCATTGCATCCAACAGCATCAAGAACAACGTCTTTACCATCCAACAAAGTGGCTTTAGCCTTGGGCTAATCTCCATCCAAAATTCTAAATTTCAAAATAGTTTTTTTGGCAAGCACCTTACGACAGGTGACATTAATTTTCCCAGCAGCAGGAGTGTAGTGGTCGTTTAAAAATACCCTTTTCTCAATACGCATACCTTGAATGTTGCCATCCGTAGCAGAAGTTTCCTCATTATTGTGCCAGTAGCATAAATTCCACGTTTCAACAGTGCTTGTAGTAGTGGTATTGTCGTGGAATAACGGTCAAAAAACAGTTTGGAACCTTCAGGAAGTGTTTCAGTCAAACGCAAAACAAAGCCTGGTCCTAATCCTAAATTTGAGCATGGAAGTGGTGTAGTCTTGCCTTGATAAATCTCAAAATCAAGGACCAACCCCTCAGAGGTTGTTAAAACTTCGTTTTTCAATCCCACTCCTCTAGGTTTATTTGGAAGGCTTTGTCTAACAGGGCACCGACCAGTAAATGGTATCATTTGTTCGTATATTGAGTAATTAGCGTTGCATTTTCTTGGAATATTTCTACAAGCAGATCTAACACGTTCAAGTAAGGGATTTATTTTTCAAAACACGTTTGATTGTTTCTCTGCATCTGTTACTTCATTGTTGTCCACCACATGTAGACACATGCGCAAGAGAAAGAATCGATCACGACTCATGGTATCATTTACAATAGCGAGTCTTGTGGTTTTCTCCCAGTACATGCGTAGCCTTGGATAACGAATGCAGCCCATCGCAATGATGATTCCAAAAAAAATTTCATTTCAGCTACTGATGCTCCCAGTGCTTTGCCCTTCTCGGCCACATGGTACCTGTTTGTGTACTCCGTAACTTTTTCTAAAAACTCATCATTGAAATACACGGGAAAATAATGATAAGCGGTCTCTATAGGTGTGTTTGTTTCCGCAGTTGCATAAGAGCTGCTTTCCAACTGATTCTCAAACGGTCTTTTTTTTCCAAATATCACGACGATTGACAGTTTGACTTGACTCTGGTGGTGTCTCTGATAGAGCATTGACCTCTTATTCATTGTCGCTTTTACAATGGTTACAATGGGTAATTCCCAAGTTGCATCCACACACTCATCATCACTACTAAAATCTTCCAAATCTGAATTTAAAAGTTCAGCAAAGATATCGTCTTCAGTTAGTCTACCTAAGAAAAAGGAACAAGAATAGTTAACATATTTTTATAGTATAGTCCTAACACGCACAATTGAAGCAGTTCAAACTAATTTTACGAAAAAATATAAAAAATCACATACAATATTTAATATTTTTCTTATTGGAAACACGTGTTTAATAAAAGATCTCACAATTTAAATAATTTTAATTTATATGCAAACTTACCCTTTCGACTCATTTTTACATCTGTGCAAAGTACACAACTGAAATTACGAAATTAATATTAAAAAAACAAAAATTTATAACGGTTTTTTATAATGATCAACAAAGACAGAGCATACTCAATAGTGTTTTGCCGGTCTTACCGCATAACTTCATATATTAAACAAGTAAGAAAGTATGGTCGGTCAAGCCCGACCATATAATACCCTACACTAAGTAAAACAAAAAAAAAAAATTTTCTTTTAAAATTTCAATAATTTATATTTTTGAGTGATTTTCGGAAGTGGGCATTATATGGGAGCTATGACCAATTATGGACCGATCACCATAAAATTAGGTATTGTGATTTATGTCTATATTAAAGTTAACTATATTGAATTTTGTGTGTATACCAACATTTTTAAGCGATTTATGCACGTTAAAGTGATTTTCGGAAGCGGGTCTATATGGGAGCTATGACTAATTATGGACCGATCGTAACAAAATTTGGGGACATGAATTTTGTATATATAAAACTTATTTGGAGCGAAATTTGTGTACATACATAGATAAATTAAACATTTATGACCGATAAAGTTCAATTTCGAGGGGACATTTGTATGGGGGCTAGGTGAAATAATGGACCGATTTCAGCCAGTTTCAATAGGCTTGGTCCTTGAGCCGAAAAAGTAATATGTACCAAATTTGATCGAAATATCTTCAAAATTGCGACCTGTACTCTGCGCACAAGGTTTACACGGACAGCCAGCCAACCAGACGGACGGACGGACGGACATCGTTTAATCGACTCAGAAAGTGATTCTAAGTCGATCGGTATACTTTAAGGTGGGTGTTAGACTAATATTTTTGGGCGTTACAAACATCTGCACAAACGCATAATACCCTCCCCACTATGGTGGTGTAGGGTATAACAAATTATAGATACTTAAACATACCCGCACAATTATGCGTACACGGTCGGAAAGGGATATTTATGGTGTTTTCTTTTCTGACACAAAATGTTGCCTATATATTGTGTACCATTTATTAAATGTTACCCATACCCTCATAATGTGTAGCATTTTTAACGATCACAATAGAACAAAATCATTACCATTTATGCAATTTTCTTTTATGTAGCTACTAAATATTAAAAAAATATACTTTTTGCTTACAAAAAAAGTGGTGCATTTCTAACCCTTTGATAAAATTGAGGGTGAAACATGTAGCATATCTTCAGGGTTTTAGGGTAACATTATTAGAAAAGAACACGACCAAACTACATTTTTTTCAGAAAAGAACACAAAGAAAGGTAAAAGGCAGAATAAATGCAGCATTTATTCCAGAAAAGAAAACACCATTAGTCTATCTAAAATTAGTTTCTGTTCATGTGAAAAACATGGATTTTCTAGATTTAGTCCGCAAATTTGCAAAGACTGACGTTGAGCTTTATCAATTATCATTGCAAATACTAAGCAAATAGGAAACTGCAATCGAATAAAATCCAATGGCATTTCCGAAGTTATAAAGGTCGCTCCGATTAGATTGTTCATTAATTGCCTTACTGTAAGTCGAGTGCCATTACAAATACGCAAACAATCATACAAACAAACACACATTGGCCCATAATCATAGTCAAACACTAAAGTCGGTTCTTTTTAAAAACAACTTATATAAAAACCAAAATATAGACAAGTAGCACCACTCAACAGCTGACATAGAAATTAAAAAAAAAAACAAAAAAGGTAAACAATGAAAGTAAACGCGGAATCTACAGAAAAAAGCTGTTTGTGGTGAAAAAAATGAAATAAATAAGATTAATATCATATTAAGATATTTTGGTACTAATTTTATTGACAACTGTTCAATAATTGCAAAATTTCTGTAAATATCTTGTAACATAAAAATTTTTGACTTTTGGTTGAACTTTTTTACTTGGTGAAGAACAGCTGATGCTGTTGTTAAATGAGTTAAAAACAGCTTCAGCTAGTTTTATATTTACAGTCGACTTTCAGGTCAAAAGTATATTTTATCTTGTCTATGGTAGACCTAAAGTCCACTCTTAAGTAAAGACGACTTTATTTCTCTTAAAATATACTTTATTTCTGACTATGATTATGGGCCATTGACTTTTATATACAGTGGTGGTCAAAACATATGCAACCAGCAACAGAATTTTACAAAAGTGGTTTAAACTAGTTTAAGATGTAAACAAAAATATTCATTTGCTTATAATATTTTTTAATTAATGCTTTAAAAATAAGAATATGAAATTTAGTTCAGAATTTTTTGCATTGAAAAGAAAAAAAATTTAAAAAACTACGTATGGGTTGATATTTCTTTGGCCAAAACATATGCAACTAATTGCTTCTAAAACATTTCTGTCTTTAAAGCTTAATATTTCGTGGCAAATCCTATATTTTCATTGACGGCCTTACATCGGCAAGGCAGTGAAGCTATCAAATTGGCAATAAAATTTGCAGGAATAGCGTTCCAAGCATCTACCAATCCTTGAAACATAATATCTGAATAAGTGCAATTTTCGGGGTCGCTTCTTTGATTAACGTTTTCCCAAATGTTCTCAATGGGATTTAGATCTGGTAATTGTGGTGGCCATTCCATTACCGAAACTCTTTCTTGTGCTAACCACGATTTAACAACATGTGCAGAGTGCTTGGAAGAGGCTTATTATCCTCAGAATTTGGAGGAATTACTCTTTCCAAGATGTCCCTATAGATAAATCCATCCATTATTTCATTAATTTAGAGCGATGGGCCAACTCCAGCAGCAGAAAAACAACCCCCAAACCATTACGTTTCATCCTTATACAGTGGTGGCCGCCAATTTACGACAAATACTTAAATTTTTTTCATCAACTGAATTTTAAGTGCGATAGAGCCAAAATAAAAGGACCTCTAAGGGTATGAAATTTATTATTAATGTTTCTAGTTTCTGAAAAATGTTTGGAAAAATCGGTAAAACATATATGGACAAAGATATGTGGAACTACGTTGACCCACCTCAGCGAACATCCGCTGTTAATAACATGATATGACCGAAACTAATGGAACTAAAAATACGAAATTTGGTCCGAATATTTTATAATAATAAAAATATAATGATATAAATGTGAGAAAAAATGTTAATTTAAAAAAAAAAATTTTTGGTCAAGTTGTAGAAAAATTGTATGTGTTCGTGGTGAATATGTATGAATTGACACAGTCGAATAAAACACTTTGAAAAAATAATTGACAATCACGTGGAATTTAGCAAACAATTTTTGTCTTAAATTCCTGGCCACCACTGTATATGCTCTAAAAAAACTGTTTTATGCGCATAAAATATGCACTTAAAAACGAAAAATATGCTATTAAAATATAAAAAATATGCACTTAAAAATAGTTGGTTATTGTTTGATTTCAATGTTTTAATAAAAATAATATAAGAAGTAAATAAAAAATTGTTTAGTATTAGTTGCATAATATTGTAGGGAGAGGATATTAAGAATTTCTCGAAATGTTTCTATTGTACATAAAGCTTTAAAATGTACTTTTTTATCATTTGAATTATGTTTCCTAATCGCTATAGAGAGCGTTTGTAATTGTTTGGTAAAAAAATTGCAGTGGATTTTGGAGCACTTATCTTATGTGAAGATTAACATCTAAATTTGACTTCCAAAATTTAAACAGAATTATCAAAAAGACTTACAATAGAGAAATGATTTGTTTTCTTTAAAACTGCAGAAAAATAAAAAAACCTTTTTTGTTTTTTAATGATTTCCTAATATCTTTGTTACAATTTGTAACAAACGTGATATTTTCGATATTTTTGAATATGATATTTTCGATGGATCTTAATATTCTGAACATTTGCTGAAAAGTTGTTTAATTTTACATTAGTGGTAAACTGTTAATGCCCAACCATAACTTTCTCAAGCAACCTTAAGTTTTTTTTTTAAATGTATCCTACATTTTGTATCCTACCCATTTTCTTTTCTTTTAATTTTTTATGTATTTTTTACTATTTGTTAAACTTTGATATTTGTGTGTGTATATTTTTAATTTAATTCAAATATATGGAAACTAAGATCCCTTAAATCAATGAAAATTTAATGAAGATAAGTCGATTATGGGTACTCTATTTTTTCTTTAAGTAGCTTAGGCAAATTATCATTGGACCTTAACAAAATTGTAAAATATAGAAATGAAAAATTACTATACAAGCAATAAAATTATATTTAGAAAACAAAATAATGGAAATAAAGAAAATATGCCACAAAAATATGCAGTTATGAATTAAATATGCAAAAATAAGCTATAAAACGCAAAATATGCAAAAATATGCAGTAAAGAGCAAAATATGCACTAACAAATCGATGCCAAAATTCTTATAATTGTCTGAAACGGATAAATAACTAACTCATATGTTTATACGACGCACAGCAAAAAATATGATATTGCATATTTTTGGTTGCCCTGATTATAAGCAAATTAATATTTTTGTTTACATCTTAAACTAGTTTAAACAACTTTTTTAAAATTCTGTTGCTGGTTGCATATGTTTTGACCACCACTGCGTATATAAGGCTTTCAAATGTATACATACAAATTTTAACATTTACTTAATATTTTTGGTAGTCCGAGCATTTCTGTACTAAATATTAATATTGATAGCTGCTATAGCTGTCCCTATATATAATTTTTCATCACATCTATGGGAGGTGCCACGCCCACTATTGCTATTTTGCCCATTTTTGGCGTAAATAAGTAGTTCATACAAAATTTGAACGCTTTACATACTACAATTATACAGATAGATATGAATTTTGGTATTTAGATTGTTTGGAAGGTGCCACCCCCACTATTTTAGTCCGCCCATTCTTGTCCTAAATATTAAAATTGATGGTAGAATATCCGTACAAAATGTATGGATTCTATCTCTTATTGTATCCCATATATTAGATTTTTTAAATAATCATCATATGGGAGGTGCCACGCCCTCTGTGGCTACTACCCCCTTTTTGCCGCAAATATTTAAACAAACAGTGGAATTGCTCTTCCAAAATTTGAGGACTATAGCTATTATAGTTTCCTAAATATTTGATTTTTAAAATTAACTTTGTATGGGATGTACCACGCCCTCTTAAAACCACGCCCACAAAAAGTAGACTATAGCTCCTTCCATACATACATAAATATACTGTAAAAATTTCAAGCAAATCGGTTCAGCCGTTTAGCCGTCTATAGATCCCAAACTAATAATAATAAACATACATACATACATACATAAGGTGTGAGATCGAAAAATTCTTAACATACATATATGTTTATAAAAAAGAAACCACTAAACTTACAGCTTTAATTTTTTTTTTATTTGATTGAAATTATTATTACAATTTACAAAAAAAATTATTTTTATAGTTTTAATCACTAGTGATGAAATTTTGAACCTTTTTCGGAAACCCTTCCATTAACGTTTTTATAGTGCTTTCTGTCACTTTGCTCGAACATGTAGTCCATCTCCGTTTAAAATCTACCACACTTTTGGACACCTTTTTTGTACTCTTCAATTCTCTTTTAACAAGAGCCCAATATCTCTCCACTGGCCTTAGCTCCGGGCAGTTTGGAGGATTTGCCTCTCTTGGTACAAATACCACATTATTGTTCTTGTACCACTCAAGGGCTTGTTTGCCATAGTGACAGGATGCCAAGTCAGGCCAAAAATAAGTGGACACATTATGAAGTCTTATGAATGGAAGCAGCCTTTTTTGTAAACATTCCTTGATGTAAATTTCGGTATTTATAGAGCCCGTTGTAACAAATGAGTGGCTTCTTTTGCCGCAACTGCATATTGCTTGCCATACCAAGAACTTTCTGGGAAATTTTGTCTGCTTTTGGGTCCTAAACTTTTCTTCAACATTCCCTCGAGCATCAGCAACATAAAATTTTTGACCTGGAAGTTGCGAAAAATCTGCCAGAACATACGTTTCGTCATCCATTATGCAGCAAGAATATTTTTTTATAAAACTTGACTTCAATTTCCGTGCTCTGTTTTTGGCCTCTAAATTTTTAGTAGCGTTCCTGTCAGGAACTTTTTGAGCCTTGTATGTTTTTAAACCTGCATTAGCTTTAACTTTTCGTACCAAATAGTCCGAGCACTGAGCTAACCGGGCTGCTTTCCTACCGGATGTGTTGGGAGCTCTTTTGAAAATGCGTTCTATTTTTTTGGCTTTAGAAACATCATGTGGACCATTCCTTCTACCTGAACCAGGTTTTCTATCAACTGACAAGTTCTCCCGGTACTGTTTAATAACATTGGAAACAGTTTGACGGCAGACCTTTGTATGCTTGGCCAACTTTTTGTAAGACCAAGTTGGGTTTTGTTGAAAATATTTAATAATTTCAGTACGCACTTTTTTCTGGTCACTCATTTTAATCAGATTAACAAAAAAATTAATATAATTGACATTACACATAATAACTGACATGTTTTTCAAAGGTAACTTGATCAAAAAAAAATTCAAATAATACTTGGGTTAAAAAATGTAATGAAAAACGTGTGTTAAGAATTTTTCGATCTCACTCCTTACATACATACATACATACATACATACATACATACATACATACATACATACATACATACATACATACATACATACATACATACATACATACATACATACATACATACATACATACATACATACATACATACATACATACATACATACATACATACATACATACATACATACATACATACATACATACATACATACATACATACATACATACATACATACATACATACATACATACATACATACATACATACATACATACATACATACATACATACATACATACATACATACATACATACATACATACATACATACATACATACATACATACATACATACATACATACATACATACATACATACATACATACATACATACATACATACATACATACATACATACATACATACATACATACATACATACATACATACATACATACATACATACATACATACATACATACATACATACATACATACATACATACATACATACATACATACATACATACATACATACATACATACATACATACATACATACATACATACATACATACATACATACATACATACATACATACATACATACATACATACATACATACATACATACATACATACATACATACATACATACATACATACATACATACATACATACATACATACATACATACATACATACATACATACATACATACATACATACATACATACATACATACATACATACATACATACATACATACATACATACATACATACATACATACATACATACATACATACATACATACATACATACATACATACATACATACATACATACATACATACATACATACATACATACATACATACATACATACATACATACATACATACATACATACATACATACATACATACATACATACATACATACATACATACATACATACATACATACATACATACATACATACATACATACATACATACATACATACATACATACATACATACATACATACATACATACATACATACATACATACATACATACATACATACATACATACATACATACATACATACATACATACATACATACATACATACATACATACATACATACATACATACATACATACATACATACATACATACATACATACATACATACATACATACATACATACATACATACATACATACATACATACATACATACATACATACATACATACATACATACATACATACATACATACATACATACATACATACATACATACATACATACATACATACATACATACATACATACATACATACATACATACATACATACATACATACATACATACATACATACATACATACATACATACATACATACATACATACATACATACATACATACATACATACATACATACATACATACATACATACATACATACATACATACATACATACATACATACATACATACATACATACATACATACATACATACATACATACATACATACATACATACATACATACATACATACATACATACATACATACATACATACATACATACATACATACATACATACATACATACATACATACATACATACATACATACATACATACATACATACATACATACATACATACATACATACATACATACATACATACATACATACATACATACATACATACATACATACATACATACATACATACATACATACATACATACATACATACATACATACATACATACATACATACATACATACATACATACATACATACATACATACATACATACATACATACATACATACATACATACATACATACATACATACATACATACATACATACATACATACATACATACATACATACATACATACATACATACATACATACATACATACATACATACATACATACATACATACATACATACATACATACATACATACATACATACATACATACATACATACATACATACATACATACATACATACATACATACATACATACATACATACATACATACATACATACATACATACATACATACATACATACATACATACATACATACATACATACATACATACATACATACATACATACATACATACATACATACATACATACATACATACATACATACATACATACATACATACATACATACATACATACATACATACATACATACATACATACATACATACATACATACATACATACATACATACATACATACATACATACATACATACATACATACATACATACATACATACATACATACATACATACATACATACATACATACATACATACATACATACATACATACATACATACATACATACATACATACATACATACATACATACATACATACATACATACATACATACATACATACATACATACATACATACATACATACATACATACATACATACATACATACATACATACATACATACATACATACATACATACATACATACATACATACATACATACATACATACATACATACATACATACATACATACATACATACATACATACATACATACATACATACATACATACATACATACATACATACATACATACATACATACATACATACATACATACATACATACATACATACATACATACATACATACATACATACATACATACATACATACATACATACATACATACATACATACATACATACATACATACATACATACATACATACATACATACATACATACATACATACATACATACATACATACATACATACATACATACATACATACATACATACATACATACATACATACATACATACATACATACATACATACATACATACATACATACATACATACATACATACATACATACATACATACATACATACATACATACATACATACATACATACATACATACATACATACATACATACATACATACATACATACATACATACATACATACATACATACATACATACATACATACATACATACATACATACATACATACATACATACATACATACATACATACATACATACATACATACATACATACATACATACATACATACATACATACATACATACATACATACATACATACATACATACATACATACATACATACATACATACATACATACATACATACATACATACATACATACATACATACATACATACATACATACATACATACATACATACATACATACATACATACATACATACATACATACATACATACATACATACATACATACATACATACATACATACATACATACATACATACATACATACATACATACATACATACATACATACATACATACATACATACATACATACATACATACATACATACATACATACATACATACATACATACATACATACATACATACATACATACATACATACATACATACATACATACATACATACATACATACATACATACATACATACATACATACATACATACATACATACATACATACATACATACATACATACATACATACATACATACATACATACATACATACATACATACATACATACATACATACATACATACATACATACATACATACATACATACATACATACATACATACATACATACATACATACATACATACATACATACATACATACATACATACATACATACATACATACATACATACATACATACATACATACATACATACATACATACATACATACATACATACATACATACATACATACATACATACATACATACATACATACATACATACATACATACATACATACATACATACATACATACATACATACATACATACATACATACATACATACATACATACATACATACATACATACATACATACATACATACATACATACATACATACATACATACATACATACATACATACATACATACATACATACATACATACATACATACATACATACATACATACATACATACATACATACATACATACATACATACATACATACATACATACATACATACATACATACATACATACATACATACATACATACATACATACATACATACATACATACATACATACATACATACATACATACATACATACATACATACATACATACATACATACATACATACATACATACATACATACATACATACATACATACATACATACATACATACATACATACATACATACATACATACATACATACATACATACATACATACATACATACATACATACATACATACATACATACATACATACATACATACATACATACATACATACATACATACATACAGCTGCGGTATAAATAATAGCAGCGCAGCTGAAATTATTGTTTAGATGTTAAAAAAAAATTACTGTGATATTTAAAAAAATATATATTTTCATTTTTTAATTTCTTATTTAAGGTATTTTTAAATTTTACATTTAAACTTAAAAAATAACTTCAGGTTGAGAGATCAGAAATTTAAAAGTATTCATTTAAAATGATTTGGCAGTAAAAAAAATAGCAGCAGCTTTCCAAATATTATTTTTTTCTTAAAAAAAGTTAATCAACTTTGTACTTTTTTAAATGTGTATTTAGTATGAAAGGAAAATAATGATTTAGTATTTTGTTGAGCTGCCTTTGTTCTTTAAAACAGCTTCACAGCGTCTTTTCATGGAGTCTACAAGTTTTTGGCATCTTTCATTTGGTATTTGCTTCCAGGATCCTTCCACGGTTCTCCAAAGCTCATTATTATTTTTTGGTTTTGCCTCCGACACTGCTTTTTTAACATCACACCATAAATTCTCAATCGGATTGAGATCAGGCGACTGCGCAGGCCACTCCATAACTGTAACTCCGTTTTCTTCAAAGAAGCTTTTGGCGAGTCGGCTGGTGTG